>NC_049984.1:9899442-9929442 GCF_000003815.2 Branchiostoma floridae
TCTTACCAAGGGCACTGGCACATTCTAGACGGTATGATTACACTAAACAACGTGGTAGCACCTGCAGAAAAGGAATCAGCTGTAATTCTCTGGAGTACTGGGGATGGAGGTAGCCTGGCTGAAAGCAGACACGACTCACTCCAGTCCTTAATACTAGGTGCGCTAAAGTATACCTACTAGTATTCTAATCCCATGTTCTATAGCCTGAGGAAAGTCGCAATTCTGGGTCAGCGCTATCACACGCGACCCCAGGAGGTTACAGGGCGCTTGAATCTCAAAGGCCCGGGCTTCTTTTGAATGTCTAAGAGAGCTCCATCCGGCCTTGCCGAGACAACAAATATCAGCAAGCGATCCTCAGCAGCGGCACAGCCGGCCACGCGAACCCAGTCCGCAAAGAGCAGAAAGCCCAACAGGAAGGGGTGGATTACAACTAAATGAACATTTCTGACATTGGCTTCTACAATTGGTGTGGTTCCTATAGGTAGCGGTAATATGCGTAGTCTAGTGGTTAGCGGCCCTGCCTCTGGAACTAGAAGCCATGGGTTTGATTCCGGCTGTGCCGCTCTCCCGACATGCGTGCTACTGGAAAGGGCTGCAGTCATTAGGACGGGGTGTTAAGCCGTGGTCCACTGTTCATTGTGCTTGTCTAGAAGAGCTAGGGGAATTTTCTCAGTACAATGGACCTCTAAACAATGTACATGTATATATAGTTTCTTTCTTTCTTTCTTCTCTTGTCACGACCAGTGGAAGACTAGCTCTTCAGTGAGCTAAATTGGTTCGAGATCACTTTGAAATATTCCTTTTTTCCTCCCATCCCCCAGGAGCAGCCCATCCCAGGTTTCCGTGTGGGAGAACATCTGGAGTTCATGCAGCAGCTGGAGGAGAGGTACCGCCAGACTGTGCAGCCGGACATGAGAAACCTCGCCAAGCCGTGAGCTCTCCAGGAATAAAAACTCTTCAACACTGTAAGAAGAGTGATAAAGGGTAAATGACCCGCTCCAAGGTATATGTACATGTACATGTATATGGTGTCATAACGCCAGGTCGTTTGCTATAACCATGGAATAAATCTATTTGACACCTAGAAATTCATTCGACACCCAGCTTGTGACAATTCTATGTGTTACGGAGGGCCTTGTAATTGGTCAAAGTCGTCTGGCTATATTGTACCTTTTTGCTCCATGAAATAACCAGGACATGGTGCCTATGTGTATTTATTGTACAAAGGTGTATATAATGATATGGAAATGGAGTTTGCAAAGTTGTAAGTCAATTTTTGGCACTCATCATTTTGTATAGTGGAAAATTTTAATTTGTTGCCTTGTTGTACATAGTCTTATTGCTTTTTGAAAAATACTGAAATAATACTAAGTCTTATTGATAAGATGTTATATTGTGTGAAGATTGTATAATTGGACAATGCCTAGAATATTACTGGTCAACCTGTATCAGTGTGTGTACATGTATTGCAGATGCTTGTATACTTTGATTGGTTGAATACGGATTAGTAGACCTCGTAATGCCAAAGCTGTATAATTATTTAACATCAATAAAACACGCTGACCAGAATATACATCATATTTCCTCCTTCATTATTGATACTTTAATATCAGACTTTCCATATATATGATGGTTTGACTAATTCATAGCAGATCATCATCATGAAGATAGCCAATAAATTGTGACACGGATGCATGACTTTCCCATTGGACTGTTCCATTATCAGTGAAACAAGTACGGTACAACAGGCTAGTGGTTGTACCACTTTTCTCTGCAAAGGTTACACCATGAGGCTGGAAAATTTTCTTGGACTATCTCTATTGAAATCTTATTATTATATATAATAGTGATAGTTCTTGAACTGTCCTGATTTCTAACTTCAAAAATACGACAAGAAAATAAGAACAAAAATAAGAGTCTTTAACTCTTAAAGATCAGTTCTTCCAGATCTCTTCAGTGTCACTGGCGAAAAATGGTGGATACCATCTGAAACGTCTGAATGTTTCCAAAATTATATATCTTAGATTTGTGAAGATAGTACAATGTTACCTGTAGCTATTGTTAAGGAAAAGATAGTACATTCACATCTGTAAGACCCACACCAGTCTGAGTAACCTTGTCCCAGTTCTGTCACACACCGTCAGGAAGAACATGCTGTGGAATTTGTCTCCCCTGTGTTAGAAAGAACCCCATCACTGTGATTCACTGTCAAGCCTAACATCACCCTTTTACTGCCCAGGGGAAATAATGACCTTGTAGGATTTTGACATACATGTACCCCTCATACCCTGATAAATTTGTCACAGCTAGTATATTAAGGGAAAAGAAAATATGTTTTAGATGATGAAGATATGGGTCAAATTGTAGTCTTTTCAGTATGTATGACATTCTTTTTTATAAACATGTATCAAAATTGATTGAAGCTTTCACCAGCTGATTTCCAATGGTTCCCTTCAACAAAGTCATTCCCACACAATTGCAGAGTAGAAGCTATAAATCATAAAACTGCCTAACACAGACAGCCAAGTACACCTGACCTTGCTGTTGCATATACTAACCTTTGTGTGGGAAACATCTGCTACATGCTACATGTACCATGTTGTTTACAGTGAAGCAGAACTATTCATGGGAAATGTTGCACTGCCCCAGGGTAACAGCAGGACTGCAAGGATAAAATGCTACACAAAGAGTTACTCAAAACATCCTACCCCCCTGAAGATGTAATGGAACAGCCCTTTAGTCCTCCTTAGGGAAATATATACATGCAAAGTGCAGGTGACTAAGATAAGAATTGCTTTTAATAGCCTTTTATCAAGAAACATCACCTTGCCATGTTTTGTATTTGCGTTGCATTGATAGAAACAAGCATCTCTGTAATGTTACAGCTATAGTTTATAGTCGAAGCAAAGTGGCCCTTGCTATCTCAAGTCTGGTTTGGCACAGTGTTGATAAAAGCTCTTTGATTTAAAGCTATAATGTTTCTTCATCTATTTAAAGGATTCCAGTGGGAAGTGGTAAAAACGAATCACAGAATCTGCTGATAAATGATGCATGATTCCTCTTTATTGTCCCATTTTATTGTCATAGTGGGAGGAAGTTCATGAATATTTTAATGAGTCAGCAATTCTGACATTTCTTTGATCAGCAACAAATGAACACTGCCCTATAGAACTTTTCGCATCTTCCTGGTGAATCACAGTCCTTGATTTTAATATTCCTTCATAATAGATATGGTATTTTTCTAAATGTGAAACTAATAATTGTGGGGTCACTTTAACAATCTTTAAGCAATTTGCGGGCTCTTGTTTAAGTTCAAAGCAAAATTTTCAACCGGTAACTTTCGTTGATTTTGACTAGAAAGCAAATCATTACATTCGGAATCGCTTGTTGTACAACTGATCCATCGATTCATAGCTAGCAAATTCATATACCGATTGGCACAATATATTAACAATGTCATGGTGGTGTGTGATTCAGAAAAGCAAGACTTCCCTACAGTAAATTGCTAGAAATCTATTGAAAACTGATAGAATCTATGGATGGGCAGGGCTTGGTGATAAAGCCCGTATAAGCAGACAGAAATGAATCATTTCTTGGCGGTGTATCTCAGTATGCATGGGAGGGAAGCGTCTTCATGGGCGGATATTGGAGCATCATCAGCAGTCATCAGTTATATACAATGTAATAATCTAGGATCTGCGTGAAACATATAGTAGCAAATATCATAGGTCAATTTCTCACGAACAATGTCATATCCAAGAGGAATCGCGTACATTGAAAATGTTGGTGAAAACGGTCTCCCACAGGGGACGGCACGTTTTTCAAAATAAGTATGACGATGGCCGCCAATCATTAGGTACATTTTATATATTCATAGGCAAGTGCAAGTTTCTTTGAAAGAATGATTTTGCCACCCTTGCCCATATTATATTTTGCTCAGCCGTTGCAGGAAATTCATGCGTTTTATTCATTTTCGCCAACACCTACTACTACCCCATGATCGTCATTTACCCCGGCAGGAGAGTGTAGAGAGAAGGTGTTTGTCTCCTTTTTTGCCTTCACGCCATTCCGCTGTTGAACTTGAAGGCAATTACAAGCCCAGACAGCTCGCGGTACGCTTTCACTAGACATGAGAGCACCCAAGATTGCTCCAGTCGCACGAACATCAATAATTCAGTCTAAGCCGTGGTTTTCTATGGAAAGAACGTGCCCAAACTGCAAAGCGTGTCGACAGTGGACCGTTTTTCCTATCAAAACTGTTCCCCTGTAAATCCTGGCTGTGTGGCGGGTGCAGATAGGGGGTCATCCTGCCGGAGTTGCTAATGTCTGGTTTCATCGTTATGGTGCTGGCTACAGCCATTCTTAAGAACTTAAATCTTTATCCGGCTTCCAGAAAGAAGGATGTGGGGAGGTTCATTACTTGAACTTCATGGAGGCGGTATCGCATCCGACGCCAGATAAGGTATTGCGTTCAAAGTCACCAACAGCGTATTAAATCTTTCACTTATTAAAAAAACGCTAGTCTTCTAAACCTTTTTTCACGACCTTGGAAACCTGTAATTGTTTCCCACCGTTTTTTTCTCAAGGTGATCTATGAGATTAGATTTTCCTCGTGATCGGCCATTTCTACCGAATTAGTCTAGTGGAAATGACGACAACCTTTCAATTAGAGTCAGTCCTCAGGCTACAACTGGGGAGAGCCTAACGCCCAATCCTTGGGACCAAGAGCAGTACTGTAGATTAGGCTGCATAGAGGTTTTGAACTACATCTTCATCTAATAAGTGGGTTGAAAGAGATCATCTATATTTGTTATGGTTGGACGCAATTCGGCCCTCGGAAACTAATCAGCAGAACGGCAACATACATAGTATCTGTCTCCCAGGGCTCGTAGGAATTACCCATTATTGTGTTGTACAGCCAACGGTGGGAAACGATCGGTAAGTGGATTTTGGTTCTGTTTTGTCAAGGTTGGCAACTTAAAGAAGTGTTTTCCCTGAGATGAAAACGCTAGGTCCCCTTCCAAAGAATTAAGGAAAACAATATCGTGAAATCGTTAACGTATATATACGTATATGACTGACAATGACCTTGAAATGAAATCAACTTAATTTTGCGTCAGAACTTTTCTCGCGTTTGCCGTTGCGGTTTGAATTACAAATAGTAAGTCCTTCCGAATTATTGTATGATTCTTTCCTATATCTGAAGCCAATACAAGTATTAGAATGCACTCTGTGTTGTAATGTGTACTTGTAACTAACTGCCATCAGACAGTTGGATTAGTTATGTCAACCAACCTTATCTTATCGGGCAATGTTCTCATGATGGCACTGGGGGCACGGCGCGCGTGTGAAAAGGCAAGGCTCGTTGAAGAGTGACGGACTGGGATAGATAGTATCCTCTAAAGTACCTGTGAACTATTTAACAAGGGTGACCTCTCCAGCAATCCAGGTGTACTTTTCCCTGGAGCATGTCTTGTCGTCTGCGATAGCGATCACGTGATTGCTATCTGACCAATCAGCCGATACGAGACAGACGTGTGGAAACACTTGATGAAACAGTGCGCCGAAGTGTGTCATCACACCTCAAGTGTTGTTGTACACAACTGATGATGATAAATTGGGACTGGCATTTCTACAGGTAATCGAAAGAAGTTCATAAAGTTATAAATTTGAATTTGCCAATTTGCCTAACGAAACGAACACCAAAAGCACTGTCATATTAAAATCTTTATATTTATATGTATGAAACCCATAGAAAATAGCCATAGAAACATAAGAACACAAACTATACAAACTACAATTTACACACATAAAAAAAAGACTGTTTAAACTGACAATCTGACCTCAGCGTATTATAAACGCTGCTATGTCGCAACTCATGCAAGCTACTAGGTATGTTGAAATATTTTAGATTTCTATGTTAGAAGAGGGAAAACGTTCTACTTTGAATAGAGTTGTTACTGTATGCTTCCAAATAATTTATCGCAATATTATGTGAAACCCTGGCATCAAGCTACTGTATGCCCCTCCCTGCTACCGACTAAATGGATTATATGTTGAAAGTCCGAGGGCGTTTTACTGCCGTTTACTGTACTCATGATCATAACTCGCTCTGCGTTAGGAAATAGACAACGATCAAGCTGAGTGCCATAGCTATCTATACAACGTATAACTCTAAGTTATGGACGTAGTAAACTTTTATAAAAGCCTTTGCTTGCGTGCACATAAATATATAGGGCAAAGTTGTCCTTTGAGTGACCCAAAAACATCTACATTACATGTCACGCATGTATGCTGTCACAAACAACTTGGTGGGGAAAGTGTTTATCAACGACTAAAGAAAAGAGCTTCAATCAAACTCATGTCAGACAATCAAAGATGATGTTTCATCGTTGACCTCTACTAAGATCCTCAGTATTCAGGAAGAGTAGCCCGGAATACCTCGGGGGCAACGGATAGCTTTGCATTCAAATGGAATAACTGTTGTCATCACTATCATCCCCATCTTTGGCTGAGTGTCCTGTCTGTGACTTAGCTGAACTTGACCGTGGCTTTAGATGTGTCAGCAGAAGGGCGGAAGACCCACGCCCTTCCCGTGACGGCCACCCGTCGCGCACGAGCCGCCTGGATCTGAAGATACACTCGTTTCCTGGACGTGAACTAACCAGCACGAGAATGATCATGAAAGAAAAAATGATGAACTTGACAACGAAATATCGTCTAAGCTATTTAAGGCGCATGATGAGATATATCCTGTACACGTAGATGAGGATGTGACCATTGAATGTGCTATAAATTTTCAAAGGTCTTCTAAACTGAAAAACGATGCACGATGAAACTTTGCATATACATGTAAATGTAACAAAATAGAAGTACACTATTAGTATTCGGTGAGCATTTACGGTATGTGAAGCGCTAAGTACTTCGGCGATCTATTTGTATGCTTGTAAAAATGTGGCATTCAGTATATACTGAGTGGGTGTAGAGTTGGACTCCACCCTGACCAAGTTTCCTCAAGTGACTCACTACTTCACGTGATATTCCTTCAACATCACACACCCAAGAGTCGTTAACCGCCGAGTCAAAAGGGTCAGCTACCATGCATGGTTTACGGGTTTGGCCTAGAAGAGATATTTGCCTACTAGCAGGAACAGGCGGTAGATCTAGATACCATGCGTTTCACCGGTTACGAGCATCCAACTGCTGTAATTGTGCTAATTTTCAAGTCGTTCTGATTTCGTGAAAACAATGTACACACTTTATTAAAGAAATATATTTGAGATGGAATATTTTGTCTGGTTAAGGCCCCCTCTCACTTGACGTGCGGCACGCTTGCGGCATTGCTGCGTTCGTTCACTGCGGTACTGTTTTGTTATTTTCTCCGATTTGTTATAATTCAGATATTGCGCAATACGTAAAAGTGTGACATAGAAGACCACAAAATACACAACAAGTAAGAAAATTCGTTCTTTATCTCTGAAATTCGTTGAGCATCTTCCGAACGCAGCAATGCCGCAAGCGTGCCGCACGTCAAGTGAGAGGGGGCCTTTAGTTTCTGTCGGTGCCTCCCTATTTTCCAGGGTAGACATATCACTTGGTTGTCGATGTCACCCCACATGTGATGGTCTTGCATGGACTGTGGAAAACTTCATACATATATTGGAACACTTTTGTTTCGGCTTCATGAAGAGTTGGCAAAAAAAGGCGAACGCCAATACTAGATTTCCGAGGCGTAACTCTAGACTGCCTAAAGGTGAAACAAAATCCCCTTGCACACGTCACGCACAGTGCCGTGAAAGGTAATAGAAATGTCAAGGCTGTGGTCTGTTTAACATCGTCACCTCAGGTGTACCTCAGACTGGCTCAGGTGTACTTGTGAATATCAAAAATCTACTCATTATATCACCTGAGAGTTTTTGGTCACGGCTGTGACTGATAATGGGTAATGGGTATTTGTGCTGAAGGACCCTGAAACTTTATCACGCGGTGCTCTCCGAATATGTAGATGACCTAGTCAAATTTCGCAGTCTCTCAAAAGTGGTGTGAAAATATTGAAGCAGAAAAATCTTTGAACACAAGCGAGACATTTGCTGTGGCCATTAATGTATGATGATCTTAAAATCATACTTTGACATACATTTAGTATATGTATATCCCGCCAATGCTCATGGGCCAGTGTCAGGATATACCTATATATTCATGCCGTTTAGAATTTTAAATTTCAAGGTATACATATGGCATGGATCAAAATTTCCATTTCGGAATGCGGTAAGCCAAAGCAAAAGCTATCACACCAGTTCCCGTTTTTGCATAAAAATGTATCCATACGTATTGTGACAGATTTTGGAAGTCACGTGGGACCACCATCATTTATATATGCGGATAAAAAAAATCATGAACGTTGATCCCGGTTAAGTCCAGCCAACGACGTTGTGAAAACCCCTGCCAGTTTCACCTGTCTATAGTGCTAGTGGGCCGTGAACGTACATGTATGGCTATGAATGAATGAATGAGCGCGAACTGTTTGAAAAAAAGAATCGGAAAAGTGATTGACCTGCCCTCTCAGATACAGAGGGCAGTTAGATTTAATACAGAGGAGAGGTCATTCAATAAGCGAATGTACCATTTGGGACAATTTAAACTTTAATTACCCACCACAGTGTAGTTATGGCTCCCCTTACATGGAATTGGCTCTTGGAAAGAAAGATTTAATTAACGTACGCGACGACGCCCTAAAATTTCCCCGAACAATCATGTTATCGCAGTATTATTTCCCGATAACTTTGGACATCGGCTTGCTCTATTAACGTCATCAGTTAACTATCTAGATGGTAGTTTTCGAAGCCATCATACATCGTGGTACTAGTAGCTCCGTCTCCTATTCAGTCAATTTCCAAAGTGGTGGAAATACTCGTATGTGTTGTTGGTCAACCATGAAAACATCGCGAGTAGCTGCTGCCATGCCTGAAATGCATTTTCTCCGTTGGTCGCAACCGCCCAAACCGCTACAGTATCGTCACACAGAACCTTTCCTACCAGACATCTGGAATTTAAGCCGATGCCTGGCAACGTGTCCTCCGCCCCTCTGACCTCTGTGACATTTAGCAAACAGGCTCCCTGGTTATTTTGCAACCAACACTTCAGAGAGGAGAGTAGTGCGGTGAGTTGTCCTTCTTGTTGTGTCGATGGCTAACGGTGGAGGAATATCCCGAGCTGGACATCTAGACAACAAACAGGGTCGGTGATGTCACTACAGAGGTCACTGACCCGTCACCTTTGACGGTATATTTGTTTGTAGTACCTGAGGTACACAGAAGCAGGTGGGATTTCGCCCAAGGCCCCTTAGGCTACGCGTGGATTTGTTACAGCGTTGATTCCACCTGCGGGAAAGCGTTGTCTTTGCCTCTTCAGAATCCGTAAACAGTCCACAAAGTCACGTTCATACCGACTATCCTTGAACCGGTCAGGGCCAACTCCCCACGGATGTAAATAAAATTACGTCTGCCGGTTGATACAGCGCAGGAGCGGTTCGACCTACTGGGGCTTGGCTGTGCGACGTATCCGCGATCGATCCTCCACTTTTCATTGCACGCAGTACCGTCATACAAGCAAACATCGCGCCGCTCTGTGTGCTACGCTTGGAGAGGGAAGGCGGCTGACCAGCCAGTGGAAAAAACACCATTACGGGCCACATGGTAACGGGATACTGTCTGTGATCACATTGCACAAATCGGATATATCTGAGATTTGGTTGTGACTGGAGAGGAAACCTTTTTCTCCAAGGTAAGACTCTCCTTCCTCGTGTGGACCGTGGAGGTTGTTCAGTATATAGGCACTGTGTCGTTTGATATTTACGTCACTTCATGACCGACAAAGAAGGCTTAAGTGGCCGAGTATAATGTGTCAGAGAAGCTGACACTCGTTGAGGTTTGTTCACCCAGCGCTGCCCTCTGTCGTATGCGCGGAATTTATTCCCGGACACCATAGCTGACCGTAATGGCGGGGAAAGGATGGACGCTTGTCATTCCTGGTGATTTAGTGTCACCTCCGAACTCGCAACATACCATAATAGCGGCTGTACCAACCAGGCACTGCAACAACACATCGCACGGCTTGTCGAGCTAGCTAGCGGTTGATCTTTTGTCTTTCATTTTATATTTTCGCAGGCGACGGTTTGTGAGAGATGGGAAACAAGTGTTGCAAATGCTGTGCTTGCTGCCGGTGTGTGGGAAGACCTCCTAAAGGTAAGCATTCATCTTGATGCACCAGGTGTTGTTTTGTGCTAGTAGTGTGTTGTGATTCTGCCCCAGCGCTCGAAAGAAATAGACCTCCCCGCCCGACATGTATGTGTGTGGCAGTGCAATCAGGGCGCGGGATGTTTTTCTAGACCTTGCATACTCCACTGCATTACAACACCATAATATTGAACCCATAATGCTGACATGTTGATACGGCACAGAGCGTGCTGAGATGGCTCAGTACACTGTATCCTCTTTTAAGACTGTTCCTCAGGGAATCAGGTACTAATGTACTGCAAGCAAATTCAATATATCCATTTTATGATGCATTCATATGGTGAATCATTTTTGGTAGGGCAACCCAAAAAGGCTGTGTTTTCAATTTTTGGCAGCCTTCCCACCATTTTGGGCACATCCGCCTGCTGTTTCCAATATACAGACGGTCTGCCTGGACTGTCAATCTTTTTGGAGCTATGCGACCTTCTGTTACATTGACCACGCCCCCAAAGCAAAGGCGTCGGCCATAGCTGAACGGGGAACAAGTGGACGTTCTCTGCAGCCTGCGGTCTTGAGATGCCATCAGACAGGCTGCGGGCCAGCCTACTTGGTTGGCTTCTCAAGGTTTTGGCTTATGGAGGGAGCGTTCTTAGCGCCTCGGTGCTACTATGGCTCTTCTTCCGGCGGGACAGACAAGGTTAAAGTCCCACCACGTTGACGGTTTGCCCCGTCTTTGTTTGCAGACTAGCGCAACACTAGCATGTCTAGGTCGTCCTTTGAGCGCCCTCCCACTTCTGTGACATGACGTAACGGTGTTTTGCCAAACTGCGGATTGGCCTGGACTTCATTGATAGACATAGTTGCCGTGCCCGCATGACCTCTATCTTGTGTTTGAAGGAATTGGTAAAATTTAACCAGTTAGTTGTTGCCAGGCCTTCTAATAAGCACGGTAGACGGTTCACCTTCACTCGGTTATTTCGAGTGGTCTGTTTGCACACCATATAAAGCAGCTGTTATCGCACTACCTGTTCGGCATATTCTGCCTCACATAAAATTTACTTCAGCATTCTGTCGTTTTTTGTTTGTTTGTTTGCAAAGAACTATAACATCTTTGCCTTTGACATGGTATGGTATGGTCGCCATAAGGTCTTGGTATGGGGTATTCTACAATCTAATTAGCATTCTTGCAACCATTTCAAGTTTATAGAGGAGAATGATAGGGTGGATAGAAATAGCAATGAAGTACAAAACAAGTTTCCTCACACTTCTCGTTGCTATAGCACGCTAGTTTGCAGTAAGATTATGCAACGACTGTGCTGTTGTTGCATGTGCGTGCTATGTTATCGGGGTCATTCCATATCTGTGGGTCGCAGACTCAGGCTTCGCAAACAACTGACGTCTGAACCTTGAGCTACTTGACAAGGGTACAATGTGCTCCCTGAATGGAGCTGACAGTTGCGATAAAGTAATTAATAAGAGCATCGGGGTTACATACAGCCCAACAGCCACACTATCTGTCCACGTGTAGAGTTTCGAGAAAGTGTGTCACAGATTCCTGTCACCCACACTGCCTACTTTGTCATCATCGTGTTTAGACTTTGACGGCAGCTTGAATGAATGTCCGAGTTGTTAAAAAGAACATATGTAGCCTGTTTCACATACACCTGTCACCCCTCTCCACAATCCTCTGGTTATATCTGGGTTATGGACGTTGGGTGACCAATGTTGCCTCCCCTCTTTTTGCATAATACTAACGGAACGGCCCTGATGGTTCTCCGTGCGCACGTACACGTCTGGAATACTGATGCCCTCCCAAAGTGACCGTAAAATTCAAATATACAAAATATGGACCAGGCGGCTACTGGAAATCCTGGGCGTTTTATTCAAGGAGAAGTAACGTTACAGCATTTTTCCTTAATTGATGGGAAAATGCAATATCCAAATGTGCCCAAAGCATGACAAAAATTTTTCTCATAAAATTGATACATGTTTACCACCATCACAAGATTTCTTTCGAGTGGATTGAACGGAATTTGTTTGTAATATTTTATGTTAAGAACGCAGGTGCAAAGTGGGCGGGCAATAAAACAAGCTGTTGAAATCAAATCATGCCCACCCGATAGCTGACCTGGATTGTAATGGTCCAATTATCCACAGGGAATAGGCTATTCTTCACTTCCCACCATACCAATTATACTTCGCGTTTAACAACTGGTCATCCGTTAACAGGTTGTTTTTTGTTTTCTTGGTCGTTACAGAAATTTACACACCATCGATCTTAGTGTTTTTGTCTGTGTGTGTGTGTGTTAAGGAAAAAATGAGGTCAAGTTCAATTTGTCAATAACAAGGTCATGCACCCCTTTCCTGAAAATATGCACCTGAACGTTCTATGAAAAGCGATTTGTGCTGCGAATACTAAATAAGTAGGTTAGATGCATATCCGCGGAATTTTTTTATGATACTTGAGAATTCTCCCATAAAATGGACGGATGTTGTTGTAAGTGCCGTCTCACACACCGCCATTTTTATTTCGTACATGGGTTTGTGATATAGTTCTGCCATCGCCGACTTGTCATTGCATAAAACATGAAGGATCTACCAAGCCCCATTGTTCTTGTATGTTTTTTTTTTTTTTTGTAGACAAATTTTATGTAGATAAAAGATTTTTATATCAATATCATTATTAACGTGACTGTATATTGTAGAAGCCTGAAGTTCACACCGCCAAATGCTGGTCAGCTAAAGCTAATTTGGATGAATTTCAGACTGTTATTTTTGTACATGTACGCTTGTCTTTCATTCCCCATCCTGTGATATTCACGGTGCAACTTTCACCATCCAGGGAAGGAGGGTGATGACTGGTACGAGATCAAGCCAAGAGAAGACGGGGAGGAGGCTAAAGATGGCGTCCCTGATTCCGTGGGAGAAAAAATCCCTCTGACTGATGACGACGAGCACAAGATCCCTGACGGCGACGCGGACGGGCCCATTGGCGAACCTCCGGATGGGAACGCCAAGAAGCCCAAAGAAGGTACCCTTTTTATCCATTTCCTTCATCCGTAATGTCTCATGATGAATTACTTCACCCACTATTAAAATGATGATGAAAAAAATCACAGATTACAAACTATCCAAAAATCATATCAGTTTCGACATTCAATAATATTGTTTCCATTTCCTTCTGTCTTATAAAGACTGGTAACGTTGTAACCAATTTCGTATCTTGTATAGGCGATGCTAAATGGCTTTTGGCAGTTATTAGATTAACCACGGCAAAGACTTAGAGATGGTGGAGCGGATCTTATCGATAATTCATGTGATAGGAACAAATGGCAAGGATAAAATGATAGCAAGGGAATGAAAAGTCGTCTAGGTGGTAGAAGGTTGGCGCCACCTAACTCAACCTTATAAACCGAATTCGAAATAGCACGCAATGCGCTTTATTTTATTGTAAACCTAAGGGAAATTAGCGTTGATGCCCAAGTCACTTGGCAGTGGTACGCAGTAGTGATCATTCTATCTCAAAATCCATCGTAACATGGTACAGTTAATTTTAGATAAGAACAAAACGATCCCAAATTTTACCAATCAGACATAGCAGCCTGCCGATTGGTTGATTATTCTTTAATGATGTACATTTGTCTGGAGGCATTATATTGGTAGTCATGCCGACTGAGAACAATCGCCTATAGTTAATAATTTCATCCAACAAATCAATAGGTTTTTCTGTAACTTGAATTAATGAGATTGAAAAAACAACCACTGCAGGCAATGTGTAGACGTAACGTTTTCTGAAAAAGGCTTCAATTTCGTGTAACGAATGCTGATAGAAAACGAAAAAAGACAAATGCGCCGTATTTGGAAAATTCAATTCGCCCATCCGCTGACCCATAGCGACCAAACGGGATTGGAAGACATCCAAGTGTAGGACGTGCCTGAAAGATGTTGACCTTTGCAAGGTGGTAAATTTGAAAAGCCCAAAAGGCGAATTACATCGGGCATTCCTGTCGTACATATTCTCTACCAAGAAGTAGTCGTAGGTGGGTCATGTCAGGGGCGCTGTAAGGAGGATATTTCAAAGTCGACAGTGAGAGCCTGAAAAAGGCACCAAGAGATGTAATGAAAAAATGACCGTTTACAAAATAAATGTAGACCATTCAAAACGCTGTAGTCGTAAATACATGTACAGTATCATGGACCAAGAAGTTGTCGTATGTGGGCCATGTCAGGGGCGCTGTAAGGATGATTTTTCAAAGTCGACAGTGAGAGCCTGAAAAAAATGCAAAGAGATGATAGGAAAAAAATGGCCGTTTACAAAATAAGTGTAGACCATTTAAAACGTTGTAGTCATAAATACAGCAGCATCGACCTAACGACGAGAAGACATTGCCGCGCAGTGATTTGAGGTGCGCAGCACTTTGCATGGCTATGTGCTGTTTGATTATGATGTGGATGAAAGGCGGCTACGCCTCTATATCGATGGGGATAATTATCAAGCAGATCCATCCGTCAAAGTCGTAGATGTAGTCAAAGGCTTTCAATGATAACCGTAATGTGTTTATCCTCCCGAAACCAAGAGATTACCGATATTTGACAATCTGCGATACCGAAAAATATAGCATCGTGTCAGAAAAGGTGCTCCTTGAAAGCAATTTATAGACTTGGCAAGGTTTGCGATATCCGATTTCAACATGGCGTGTGCGACCTTAGCGAAAAAGAGAATCGCGATTTATTGATTAAACATCGTTCTCCCTTGAGAGAATTTCACGCTTGTTTTATGAGAGAATTCTTCTGTCGCCTGGAACAGCACGAAGGGAACAGTCTGGTTGTTAATTTATGACATTGAAAATATTAATGACGATTACGAGGATGATCATAGAAAAGGCGTATCGGGAAAGGATGCCATGTATTTTCGGGTAGCTTAAAAATCATTGGAAACACAGTTTAGCGTCATTAGATCTCGTGCAAGTCTGTGCATCGCTGATTTTGATGATTGCGGCCCATAGATCTCCCGTTATGGAACGTCACGCCACTCCCGGAGGGGCAACATGCGACGCTCGCTGAATACTTAATTACCTGTTTAAAGCAATTCACGTGCGCTATTCGATACAATCCATTGCCATAATCGTCTCCCTGATATATTCTAATGTAACTTGCATGTATTAATCTCAAACCAATCATTTACAAATTTGTGTGTATATTTCAGATTACGAGCTAAGTATACAATAAATATGACTGTGACCGTGATATTTCGATAGGAATCAAATTTGGATTGACGTTTGCGGATTGTTGCGAAGTGATGTGACGTGTGTCTAACCTATAGACCCAGACAGGTATTCCGTGTTGGATCTAGTCTTGCAATCCACACACGCGCGTGACATTTAACAACCAGGCGATGGGAAGTTGCAGAATTGAGGGACATTTCAACGTTTATACGTGGGAAGGCATCTGAGTCTGAAAACTAGGTCTGGGGTAGTTCCTTAAAAAAAGCAAACATTTGCGACAATACAACAGAACATCGGTAATCTACAGTAGGAGGAAATTGAGCATAAATTGTGTATTGACCTTCGTGGATAGAATACGTAATTACTTTGGCAATATCAGAGAATTTATCCCTAATCTAGAGAAAACACCCTGCAAATCTGAAATAGATAGGGAACTAGAGCGAATGTTAAATCAACAAGCTAGGCTTGTATTCCCTCGGGTCCATGCACGCCTGTCTTCTGCTATCTCCGTCTATGGATGAAGGTCACGCTGTACACTCCTGGTGTGCTGCTTTATTTTTTAGACAAATAGATGCCCCTTGCCCACGGGCCATATTACCATGATTTAAAGTTACAAAAAGAGAAGGAAATACTGCTTTTACCAAATGTAGATGCGCCACGTTCCGTTAGTTTAATAGCCGCCGGTGTTTTAGGATCGGTTCAAGTTTTGTGTCTCTTATTATTTCTCGGTGAAATGAACAGGCGTCGCCACGTACGATAGGTAACATGTCAAAGGGAGACACGGTAGAGAGCATTTGATGGTGTCTAATTGCTATTCGCTATTCGGTATTTGGTCTGTTCAATTTGTTTTCTATGTTGATTGACAGCAAAAGATATAGGACAACCTGCTTATTATATTTATTTATTTATTTGCAGATCCATGCCCGTAGGCTAATTGCAATGATACAGACAGTGAAAAGTAACAAGTGTCTATTCTAAATACACACACGTCAGCTATCTATGTACATGCTTCTACTTTCTTTACTGGGTGGTTTGACTTCTTATTTGGAGGCACTGGCTGATGAAAAGTCCCACTTCTTTAATGATTAGTGGGTTCTGTGATTTTAACAGAAATATAGATTTTTTGAGGTCTACTAACTGGTGAAAAGTTGGAAATATTGTTTTGATTGTGTCAAAAAGGTTGTTTCTTTCGTCCTCATAATGGGGGCAGTTACATATAAAATGTATTTTATTATAATATGTAAAAGTTGACGTGTTGGGATAGTGTGGGAGAACGGAGTCTTTTTGTTATATCCAACAACAAACAAACGAGTAGAGAACGTGTTGTCAGTATCACAGACAATGTTTACCACCAAATTTGAAGGATTTTCTTCTTTGTGTAGAGTCAAAAGCACGTCGTCGGTTTCCACGACCCCGCTTAGAGTTTGCAAGCGTTTGTCCTTGGTTTGACGTCGAAGTCCGATAAGCAGTAGTCACAACCAAGGTGTACTAGGGGCGCTTAGGAAGTCCCCTGGTGTGTGGAGAGAGATCTGAAGCCCGATTGATGTCTCCTCAGACACCAGCCATAAAGATAATGGCAAATCTTAATGTGCATTTCGGGAACATTCCAATCTAGCTCGGTGAAGAAAATCAGGCTCTCTTCTGCACATTTGAACAAAATTTATTAAAGGGTCAACAATTCATACAAGTAGATTTTAGAGCTTTATAAACGTCAGTTCGTCATCAAACGAAGAACAAAGTATCTTTGTAGTATCAGTGTAAGTCTGTCCAAATTTTCCCAAGTCGAACACTTCCATGACGTTTCATTATATATTGACCCTAAAATCTAGCTAGATTCCTACGTTCTATTGTAACAGCATGATGTCTGTTGTATATGCAAAACGTGAAATAAAGGTGAAATTTACCGACGCATATACAAGTGCAGAAATATCAAACGAACGTATAAAAATGTTAACAACAACTGCGTGCGTATAGAATACCTTGAAGTGCCCCCAAGAACTTACTAGTTGCCAGTCGCGGGCTTTTCGGGTCACCTTTATGAATCATCCCTGCTGACAGGAATGTTTTGAAAGCACTCCAGACTGTTTCGTCGTTATGGTTACAAGTTCAAACCTTTGTACGTTTGACCCGGCAGTGAAGTATGTGACCTACACGCAGGCATATGTATCAACAGATGAAGGCTATATAATTTGAGCTGAAACGCTTCACATCTGGGAAGCAGATCAACTGTCATTAACATTCCAACTCAGTATGTTCAGAAAATGAGTCTCAAATGCCTACTGTCAAACATATCTGAAAGCAATTCACTGGCATAAATGATCATAATCCTGCTAATGCCGTAAAGCCGTAACTGCCTATCAAAACTTACAGTTTAGGCGTTGGTGTTATCGTCTAATCGTTTCAACGTTATGGGTACGAGTAATTGACTCCCTGATATATGCTACAGTCTAATCATGAAAAACTAATATCTTTAATCTGAGATATTCAGCGATATCATTGATTTTGTCTTGCCAGAATTGATAACTATGTATTGTGTGTAGTCGTTTTAGCACATACATTTCCATATATGTTTATATTTTTTATAAAGGTACTGATCTTTTGCTGATGATGTTATTGATATTGATGAATGATATATTTGTATGATGTGCAGTTTGTGATGACGCTGCCGTGACGTATGAGCCGTATTTGTGACGTGTCAGTCGTGTTTGTGTCGTGGTGGTCGTGTTCCTTTCCTATTTTTGCACTGTTGACATTTGGTGATATTTGGCTAATCTTGATTTGATACGTATTTTAGCCACCTTTTGCAGCAGATCAAAAAGCATTGCAATCAAACCACGCCTCATCGTGACGTGTTGTGTACTTGATTTATTCTTTCAGCAACCTTACCACTCCATTGTTTGATTGATTCATTTCCAAGAAATGCAAAACATACACTCCCTCATTCCCATGAGATTGTTGTAACATGACCACGATCGAGCCAACAAACAACGACTGAGATAACTAACACCAGTACTATTGAATTACTAGGCATGATTGAGAACTGTAGGAAAACTTTCAAACTCCTGACTTCAATGTCTCATGATTCCTCATGGTAATTGTGAAAAAGTTAATACATAGAGTAGAAGAGGTGAACGTACAAAAGGAAACAGAAAAAGTACAAATGGATATTAGTGGCACATCTCGTATCAATGAACCCAGTAGCTTCAATATTCACAATGCACTTTATGCTAAAGTAAATTGAGCACCTCTAGACAATTACGTACCACCAACCATGTAGCATGAGAGCTAAAGTAGCTACCAGCACTGCTGTGTGGTGGTTTGAAGCCGATGAGTGCTGGAGGTTTCCTCCTTCTCCTTTCAGGGGACGCCGGCTTCCCCAGCAACGGCAAGGTTCCGAAGCACACTACAGGGTCACAGACAGATCTAACCTTGCCGACCTCTGACGACGCTGACACAGAAGAGGACCGGCCTCTTCTACAGGCTGCCGGGGACAAACGCCCCAAACGGCCCAAACAAAGCGACGAAACACAGACCGACTTCGACGACCTCGATCCTAGTCTAAGTCCTAGTCCGTTGAAAGATTTCAAATTTGTCGATGATTACTCCCCGAAAGATGAAAGTGGGCTACCGGGCAGTAGGCCCGCCGAGCCCAGACCTCAAAGTAGCGATTTTTACCGTGTCAGGGAAGGGCCAGCAAAATACCGACCGGCGTCTTACCTGATTGCTGTAGGAGCGAAGGATGAAGATGCAGAGGGTCCAAAGGAGGGACAGCCCGACCAAGGAGACGCGACCGATGGCAGGATGCCCTCGGACGAGGCCGGTAATGGCCAGACGTCCCCCAGTCGTATGGGCGGTGCAGTGCCATCTGTACAGTCCGACGACAGTGGGGTTCAGCTGGACGACGCCGGGAACCTCCATCCGCCAGGTACAACTCTGAGGACCATCACGAGAGAAACATATGAATACCGAGTGAGTGGAGTGAAGAGGGCAGCTTGGTTCAAGGGAGAGGCTGCGCCGGAGGACGGCAAGGGAGAAGCTGGAAAACCCATTGACAAAACTGGAGAAGGTAAGACTCCCTGACCCCACACCTACCCTTAGGATCTCAGCCCACTCCTTTCTAAGCCACCCTCTTTCTTCTCTTTATGTAAATCAGGGAATCGGTAATACAGTCACAATTGCTAACACAACCAAATGAAAGCTACCAAACGTGACAAAAGCAACAAGTGCCATATATATGTACCTAATATAGGTCTAGGGATGCTACTCTAGCAAAGCGTCACACATACTGTATAATAGATAGCCGACGATAACATATAACAATTTCAATATACCACCAAAATCAAGGACATAACTCCTCGTGCCAAACATTTCTAACCGAAGTGCCATATTAGTACTTAATATTAGTTAATACTGTTTACTCTTTTCAAATGTTTGATAGCACTACTTACCCACAGCATGGTCTAACTCGCATCTGGAATAATGACGACGGCGAGTACGAATCCAACTTTCGTTCCATCACAGGTGTCGGTGACACAAGTGGCGACGAAGGTCGCCCACCTCCTCGGAAGCAAACCGATGGAACACAGACCGACTTCGACGCTGTCGAACCCATTAGTCTTAGCGATGAATCTTTGCTAAAGAGCCACGACAAGGTCCCCAGCGATCCGGACAAAGTACACCAGTATCAAGGCCTAGCACAGAAACTCACCCGTGCTTATCTAGAATCAGAAGGGCGCCAACAGAATGACGACGCACAGGGATTGAGTACATCAGATGAGAGTTGGTACACACCTGAGACAGAATTTTACCCGTCATCCGGAGGAGAGCAGGGTTTACCTTTCTATGACGCATCATATACCTCCCCTGCAAAGCGGTCTTCCACGCCAAAACGGTCACCGAGTTCCGGTGAAGCTTCTCTATTAGACGACGACGTTTCTGGTGGGGGGAAGCCTACACCCGAAACGGGTATGTTAGGTGTAGGAAAACGCAAGAGTCAACAAGCCGACCAAGTACCTTCTGATGACACCTCTGAGCCGAGAACCAGGCATATACCTCGAGACAAAGGACCATCGCAGAAAAGTACTGGCGGGTCACAAACCGACCTCAATGAACTTGAACTCAGTCGAGTTGCGTGGGGAATAAAAGTGGATGATGGCGACCAACGTGCGGCTAGATCTGACGATGATGAAGAAACGCCAGATAAAGTGACAAGCGGTCATGGTAGACCAGCTGCCAATGAAGATGAACAAAGGAAAGATCAAGGTAGACCAGCTGCCACTGGGGATGGCCAAAAGAAAGGTAAAGTGGATCGGTATGGTATAGTGAAGATAGAGACCTCTGTGAGAAGAGAATACTCAGGCCCGGATGGCATCGGGGGTGCAGAAGAGCAAAGACCAGGCGAAACAGATGAAATCCGGCACCCTGACATCCATGAAAAGGCGGTACAAGGGAAAGACCGCGTGCAGGATGGCAGCAGGCCCACGGATACGGAAACGGGACGTGAACAAAGACCTGACTCAGATGAATTTGACAAGCCACTTGCAGGATCAGGGGTACGACTTGTCAAACAAACGACCACAGTAAGAGTTGAACGGAAAGCACAGCCATTACTTCTCACACAATCGAGTGCGCAAACTGAATTTGATGACAAAGTACTTGAAGACTACCTCGGACTACGACATGGGGCGTTGAAGCATGCTGGCCCAGAAGAGGGCAGTACTGGACGGGGCGGTGAAGATGAGAAAAGTGGTCTCCCCGCTGGGGAAAGGCTGGACATTCACGACCAATTGGGCCCTGTAGACGGTAGGTCAGGTTTGGACGATGTTGAAGGTCGTTCCGTAATGAAACATCGACCACAAGGTAACGCTGACCTTCGTGACAAGGCCGATACTGATCAAAGGAAGCAACAACTTGACCACAGACTTGCCGCAGACGGAAGAACGCCACTGCAAGACAGTGGCCAAGCAAGACCGTCCGCTGATGAACACCTGCCACCATCTTCAGCTCGGGTCGCCGATTATCGCGGCCCTGTTTCCGAAGAAGAGGGTCTTGACCCCGACAGTTCTGATAGAATAGGAGGGCAACTTGCAAAGAGATTACAGAGGGATATGAGAGCCGAGCAAGGCGTGGACCAATATGGCGAACCAATCATGGATCCGAGCGCCTCTCAACAAGGTAAACTCAAGCAATACGGCCAGTCGACAACTGGAGACTCAGGACCAATCATTTATGGCTTGCCTAACAGAGATGGATCAGGGGGCATTGTCAATCAGTATGGAAGGCCACTTGTTGAGGACGTACATGCGGATGAAAGAAAATATGCTCAAATCCATCCTTCAATGTACGAAAAGAAGGGTTCAACAACATCAGAGGACGCTTTACGTAGCCCACTGGGAAAAGACGAATCATTGAAAGGGCAACTGGGCCGACCTCATGGCCCGCTTACCTCGGAACAAGATGTTAGGCAAGCAAGTGGGGTCATAACAGGCAGAGGATTAAAGCAACTTGCCTTCGACCTTCATGGTCGTCCAATAGATGAACTACACCCAGACTACGGACGCCTCCCAAGTGATAGGAACTCCAAGGCATGTCAAGCTGGCGTCTCAGTAACTAGGCTTTTGCGAGACTATGACTACAAAGTTTATGGTAGACCGATGGGAACTGCGATTCTGACAGACGACGGTAGAATCGAAGGTATAGCAGCAACGATATCCCCAGGAAAAGAGGGAGCAACCTTGACGGAAGCTGACAGGTCGGATGTTACAGGTCCATCGCGACAGTCAGCCGAAAGTATCACGTCAAAGGAACCAGCCAAACAGCCACGGGATGCAGACGAGGTACATCCGTCCAAGCGACCAAGTATATTAGATGAACTTGACAGCATGATGGCCAAGGCAAATGCAGCTCTCAGCAGCGCCGAAAGACGTCTTTCGGAATTACAAACTGACGATCAAGAACCCCCAACGGATGACTCCACAGAGCAGCAGCATCCACGTGATTCTGGTGATCAGGATCTGTCAAGGCCTCCAACCGAGTTCACGGGTGCAGCCGGAAAGGGTGCCCCATCTCATTCTACCACCAAGGATAAACCTCGACAACAAGTCGAGCCACTGTCCGAGTTTGCCCAAGGGAAAGGCGTACGACGACATGGAGAGACTGATTCTAAAGACGGTGCACGGGAAATAGCCAATGCCGACCTTGCTTCACCAATCGCAGGTGATGTAGCTACAGATCGCGAACCTTACACGCCTTCGTCACCTGCAGACGTAGCCAGTAGCGGCGCGGGAGAGTCAGAGACGGATGACTCTATTATTGGCACCCCTCCTGATGCCGTTGGAAAAGACCAAGAATACAAGAAGAGTGACTATCGTGTTAGAACACCTACCAGTCCGTTTTCCTCGACGAACGTTGTTGGTAAACAAATAAGCAGCCGCGGAGCGGCGGACGCTGGCCCTCCGCATGAGACTAAATACGGGTACATCAGCCCAAAAGAAGAATCTCCAAAAGATAAGAGAACCCCCTCTCCTGGCGTTGTCCAAGTGCTAGATGCTTCCTTGACCGCCAGCGGAGACCGAACAACAGAACGATCTGGTCGGGAAGTGATTCGTAAGTCGACTCTTCTCGGCAAGGGGCAAAGGCATGGCTATGTAACCCGGCGCTATCAAACTCCATTCAGTAGAGGCCCTAGATTCATTTAACCATAGAGAATCTTAACCACTGCTTCTTCCCTGCCTTGATTCCAGAGGGGATCGTGTTTCCTAGATTTTCCATGTGTTCCACTGCTTTCTGCTGCCTTATCTTAACTTTCAATACCAAGTTCAATACATTTTTTCCCGTCTGTCGTATCATGTACCTCACGTCGTTCCTTCTGTTGCCATACCGATGCCAGGTACATGACAAATCCTGTTTCGTCAGATGGAATGGGCAGAAGCTACAGGGGATACTAATCAACAGAAAAATAGTTTTGCCTAATTGAACTAGGACAAAAACTAGCGATTTAACTATTTCAAAACCTGCAGTCATGTACCCGTCGTCAACTATCCCTACTCACTACTAACCCCGCAAGTCATACCTCTTTCCATGACAGGAGTCTCCCTGCTGTTCGTTGGACACTATGTTCGTCTTGGACCTTCGTTGCATATGCGCCTCGTTTTAGAGCATGGCCACATCAATAACCATAATGCATGTCAAGGTTGTTTATTGCATGCTAGGTGTTAAGGTTTGTGTACGGGATTACGGTGATTGCACTGCTGCTCATTGCTGCCACCTGGTATGCGAATACTCGATGGTGACGCGATCTTATAATTGGCATGTATTGTATTTGATGGCCCGTGTCATACAAATTTATATGGATCCGAATGAAATGATGTATCAGGGATCCTGTAGAATCCAATATCGCAGTAGCTGACTTCTTAACCTCATCATATTATCACTGCGCCCTAGTCTTGCAAAACATGATGTCTTTTTTAAGGTCGCGTCATTGTTAACTATACTAATTCAAGATGAAACTAACCACGAGACGAACAGAGGTAGGAGTAGAAAAAAACTCGAAAATGTCGTTGGTCAACTCTAGATCATGTTTGCCGTGTCAGTGGTTGTTTCATCTGGAGTTACGAACGCTTGAACCCCCATTCTTTAGGTGACGTTTCTTTACTTTACAGGTGGGGAACAACCGGGAGAGGACGAGCCACTACTTGGGAAGAAATCGTCTCCTATAGAAACATCGCCAGCAGACCAGGTGGACGCCGCTGGCACAGGGGCGTCTCCTTCAGCAGGATCTCCTGTAGATGAAGCTGCTCAGAAGGCAGCGGAGGTATGTACAATCAGAAGTATACTACTGCCTTACCACTACCCTGTCGTCGTCTCGTCTAGACTCCTTTACTTCGTTCAAAAACTATTGAATGTTCTCAATCGAATTCTATTCTGCTTGACTATACTCTTCTCTACTTCTCTCCCCTACTCTCAAATCTCCCTCCCTGGTCTTTTGGCATTACGAACGTCATCATATTCATTTTCGTCGTTTTTTTTATTTGTTTGTCATATTTATCATGATTTTGTCATACGTTTGTGTGATCCACCCGGTAAAGGCGCTCACTTTGAAGGCTGCAGGAGACGCAGCTGCTAAATCAGCAACTGAAAATGAAATATACGACGCTACCCGAAAAGCTGCGATACTCGCATCCAAAAAAGCAGCTGAGGAGGACCTGGCCAAAGTAGTAGCTAAAGAATCTGAGAAAGAGGCCGCCAAGGAGGCCGTGGAAGAGGTTCCGGCGAAAACTGCCGAAGAGGATGCTGCTGCGGCTGCGAAAGCCACTGAGGAAGCTGCGAAGCGTAAAGCAGAGGACGAGGCTGACAGACGAGCAGCACAAATGGCAGCGGAGGATGAGGCGGCCAGACGTGATGCAGAGGAATCTGCCAAAGAGAAAGCCGGAAAGGATGCTGAAGAAGCTTCAAAGCGTAAAGCAGAGCAGGAAGCTGCCATGTCAGCAACCCAAAAGGTAGAGAAAAAGGCCGCTGAAGAGGAATCTGTCAAAGAAAAAGCCGACAAGGATGCTGTTATAAGAGGTGCTGCGAAACATAAAGACGATGAGGAAGCAGCAGAGGAAGAAGCAGCAAGAAAAGCTGCCGAGGAAGCTGCCAAGAGGAGGGCTGATGAGGAAACTGCGAAACGAAAAGCAGAGGAGGAGTCGGCCTTGGCAGCAGCCAAGAAGGCGGAGGAAGAAGCGACAGGTAGAAAAGCTGCCGAGGAAGCTGCAAAGAGGAAGGCCGAAGAGGATTCAGCTAAGAAGGCCGCTGAGGAAGCTGCGAAACGAAAAGCAGAGGTCGAAGCGGCAAAAGCAGCAACCAGAAAGGAAGAAGAAGCCGAAGCAGCACGAAAAGCTGCCGAGGAAGCTGCCAAGGGGAAAGCCCAAAAGGATACTGCTAAGAAAGCCGCCGAGGAAGCTGCGAAACAAAAAGCAGAGGAGGAAGTGGCAAAGGCAGCAGCCAAAAAGGCAGAGGAAGATGCAGCAAGAAAAGCTGCCGAGGAAGCTGCCAAGAGAAAGACCGAAGAGGATGCTGCTAAGAAGGCTGCTGAGGAAGCTGCCAAACGTAAAGCAGAGGAGGAATTGGCCAAAATAGCTGCCGAGGAAGCTGCCAAGAGGAAGGCCGAAGAGGATGCTGCCAAACATAAAGCAGAGAAAGCGGCAAAGGCAGCAGCCAAAGAGGCAGAGGAAGATGCAGCAAGAAAGGCTGCCGAGGAGACTGCCAAGAGGAAGGCCGAAGAAGATGCTGCAAGAAAGGCTGCCGAGGAAGCTGCGAAACGAAAAGCAGCAGAGGAAGCGGCCATTGTAGCAGCCAAAAAGGCAGAGGAAGATGCAGCACGAAATGCTGCCGAAGAAGCGGCCAAGAGAAAGGCTGAAGAGGATGCCGTTAAGAAGGCTGCTGAGGAAGCTGCGAAACGTAAAGCAGAGGAGGAGGCGGCCATGGCAGCAGCCAAGAAAGCAGAGGAGAAATCAGCCAAAAAAGCTGCCGAAAAAGCTGCCAAGAAAAATACCGAAGAGGATGCTGCTAAGAAGGCTGCTGAGGAAGCTGTGAAACGTAAAGCAGCAGAGGAGGCGTCCATGGCAGCAGCCAAAAAGGCGGAGGAGGAACCATCAAGAAAAGCTGCCGAGGAAGCTGCCAAGGAAAAGGCCGAAGAAGCTGCCAAGAAAAAGGCCGAAGAGGATGCCGCTAAGAAGGCCGCTGAGGAAGCTGCAAAACGTAAAGCAGAGGAGGAAGCGGCAAAAGCAGCAGCCAAGAAGGCGGAGGAAGAAGCAGCAGCTAGAAAAGCTGCCGAGGAAGCTGCCAAGAAAAAGGCTGAAGAGGATGCCGCTAAGAAGGCCGCTGAGGAAGCTGCAAAACGTAAAGCAGAGGAGCAAGCGGCAAAAGCAGCAGCCAAGAAGGCGGAGGAAGATGCAGCAAGAAAAGCTGCCGAGGAAGCTGCCAAGAAGAAGGCCGAAGAGGATGCTGCTAAAAAGTCCGCTGAGGAAGCTGCGAAACAAAAAGCAGAGGAGGCGTCCATGGCAGCAGCCAAAAAGGCGGAGGAAGAAGCAGCAAGGAAAGCTGCCGAGGAAGCTGCCAAGAAAAAGGCCGAAGAGGATGCTGCGAAACGAAAAGCAGAGGAAGAGGCGGCCATGGCAGCAACCAAGAAGGCAGAGGAGGAGGCAGCCAAAAAAGCTGCCGAGGAAGCTGCCAAGAAGAAGGCCGAAGAGGATGCTGCTAAGAAGGCCGATGAGGAAGCTGCGAAACGAAAAGCAGACGAGGAAGCGGCAAAAGCAGCAGCCAAAAAGGCGGAGGAAGAAGCAGCACGAAAAGCTGCCGAGGAGACTGCCAAGAGAAAGGCTGAAGAGGAAGCCGCTAAGAAGGCCGCTGAGGAAGGTGCGAAACGAAAAGCAGAGGAGGAAGCGGCCATAGCAGCAGCCAAAAGGGCAGAGGAAGAAGCAGCAAGGAAAGCTGCCGAGGAAGCTGCCAAGAAAAAGGCCGAAGAGGATGCTGCTAAGAAGGCCGCTGAGGAAACGGCGAAAGCAGCAGCCAAAAGGGCGGAGGAAGAGGCAGCCAGGAAAGAAGATACAACCGAGTTGGCAGAATCTGCAAAGGTTGAAGAGGATGATGCCAGAAAGGCTGCTGGGGAATTGAATAAAAAGGCGGAGTCTAGATCTAAGCCTAGGATAGAAGACGATATCTCCCGCAAATCAGCGGAGGAAGATGTCCAGGGTAGAGAACCTGGAGCTTATGTAGCAGCTGAGGAAGCTACAAAGATAACTCCAGAGGTACCCAATAGATGTAAACTGAATCAGTCTCACGTTCGCCTCTCTTATGGGTGACCTACAAACGGTACCTCTAACACATGCCTAACGATCCTTATTTTTTTTCAGTGGGATTGCTTTGCAGGTCGTCGTTTGTGGAGAGATCGGTCATACATATCATTGTCTAACCAATCACAGACCATACGGGTCGATAGGAGAGGCGAACGAGGGACTGTTTCAGCAAATAGCGCACCTGTAAACCACAGACACTGCATGTCGGAAGCAATGGCAATGCATGTTCCGATTAGTCGTCACAACCTCTCTTGTCATGACGTGTCAACATAGTCACCAAGCTGCGCGACATACGGAAATGCAACCCTGCGTCTGTTTTCATTATCATGATACAACAGTCAACAAGCGCGCATAAGTTTCTATTTTGATTATTTTGTTTTCTTTTGTTTCTCTTTGTTGATTATGATTTTGCGTTTCCCTCCCTTGTTTTTCATCCGCTAATTCCAGGAAGCTGCCCAAATGGGTGCAGCTGACGAAGCCGCCGCTAAGGCGCGCGCAGAAGAACAGGCAGCAGCGGAGAAAAGGGCAGCCGAAGAAGAAAAGGCTGCTAGACTTACAGCAGCGGAAGCTGCAAAGAAGGAGGCGGAGGTACTAACATATTGTAGAGGAGGACACGTTGTATGTTATTAACGTACTAACATTGATAACGGCCTTACACGTTACATGTTCATATACTTAGACGTATTCGTTCTTGTGCAGATCATTTACATACTGGTTGACAGTGACTTTGATGTTCCTGAATCATAATGTTCTGTTTTGCTGTGTCAATATTACAAATTGCAAACTGTCGTCTCAAACTCTTTGTTTTTTGTACAGGGTTTAATTTGCGTTGCGCTCAGCTGTATTTCTCATTTGCATGATTCGTCCTTTTGCATGTTCACTTTTCCTAAATCTAGGAATCTGCTAAGAAGAAAGCAGCCGAGGAACTTGCGGCAAAGATCGCAACAGAAGATGCTGCTCAGAAAGCGGTTCAGGTACACGCGGAACCTGCTAACACTGCACATTTCTATTACTAGGTGGCTTGTAAGACGGCATAGAAGATGTAGCGCTTCTTTAAGTCGCTTCTAGATCTGCTTCTTACTGCTGGCTTAAATCGTTAAGGGAGTGGCTTATGCTGAGTGACTGCTGCTTCACATATGCTAAGTTTCTTTCAAACCCTGTTTTAGCGACTAATCTACTTTTGAGGCCCAAATGAACTCAGATTACTAAGGTTTCACTGACAAGGTATTATCTCTGCTTTAGGCTGAGCCAGCCAAGCTGACTGGGAAAGCGGCTAAGAAGGCTGCCAAGGTAGAACTGTTACTAGTTTGTGATTGCGCGATTTAATGAGGAATCATTTATTTCTATTGATAATATGAGCCAAGCAAGTAGTACAAACAAGCTGCTACATACGCATTCGGTGTTGGTGTTAATCTTTGAGTGGTGTTCATGATGTAGTCATGTGACGTTACTTTTTGATGTGCAGTCTGTATGTTGCGCGTGTATGTAAACTGTGTTGTCTTTTAGTTTGTGTTGGTATTCTTGGTTAATATTTCTATTCTACATTATTTATCTGTGATCTACGCCAATATTTTGTTGTTACTGTTTGTCAACATAGGAGGCCGCAAAGAAAAAAGAAGCAGAGGAAAAAGCTGCCAAGAAAGCAGCAGAGGTACTTCCTAGTTTTTTAAAGATCATTATTGTTTCTTTGCACGTGTCAAGTAAATACAATAAGCAACAAAATGGTGATAATCTCTCTTTCCTACATTTATCTTTATTTCGACATTCTTATTTGATTTCTTTTTCTCCAATGTTTAGGAGGCTAAAAAGAAACGGGAAGCCGAGGAAAAGGCCGCAAAGAAAGCCGCTGAGGTAAAATTGCATGTTTCGGGCAGTGTCGCCACTTTTGGAGATCAATGGACTATTCCTTTCGAATTCGTTATTTCACTTACCTTCCCTCGTGGTGTCTATACACTGTCCTGTTCTTGATGTACCTGTTTCCAGGAAGAAGCAAAGAAAAAAGCAGCGGAAGAGAAAGCAGCAAAAAAAGCTGCCGAAGCAGCGGCAAAGAAGGCGGCTCAGGTAGCATTCGTTGGTCCTTATTCGCGTTGTGAAGTCTGTGAAATTGTTTTTGTCAGTCTTGTGTCGTGTGCGATAGATCAATAGACTTAGACGTAGCTGCTGGTTGTCGTGTTCTATTCCATGGTGCAGCGACTGTCGTGCTATTTGAGAGCAAACGATACAGCATATTAGACTTCATTCAAAATCAATAGTAGGCTCTTTTCTATTGTTTTGAGTAAAAGAAGTCACAGTTTAAAGAATGTTCGTTGTCCTGATTCAGGAGGCCTCTAAGAAAAAGTCGGACAAGGAGCTTGCAGCTAAGAAGGCAGAAGAGGATGCCGCACGTAAAGCAGCGGAGGTAGTCAATAAGATGTCGCAGAAGTTTGGCTTTCTGACTTTCCCTTTCCTTTGAACTTGATCCTGCTGACTTCTCTTTTTGCTTCTGGCCCTTTATGATTTTCAATGCTGAAATTTGTAGCGTGTGTAATGTGTGCTATTTATTTGCAGGAGGAATCCACAAGAAAAGCTGCGGAAGATCTTGCCGCAAAGAAAGCAGCTGAGGTACTTGATCATGAGAGCAAATGTCCTACGCTCAACTTCCCACTAACAGATTCCCTTGTTTCCTTCCCCATGCTGTGCTGCGTGTGTTTGTTCTGTGGTACC
>NC_049984.1:9929698-9936062 GCF_000003815.2 Branchiostoma floridae
AGCGGCTTTTTGCTAACAACCCCCAGGCTGGGCAATCCGGTACTGTATGGGTGGCGTCAACACTTTTGCGATATCTTGTGTCAGTTTGGTCCTTATTCTTATATTACAGGAACAGGCCAAGGCCGAGGAAGAAGCTAAGAAAGCAGCGGAAGAAGCAGCCAAGAAGGCGGAGGAAGAGGCCGCCAGGAAGGCAGCCGAGGAAGTGGCCAAGAAGAAGGCAGAGGAGGAGGCCGCTAAAAAAGCAGCTGAAGAAGCGGCCAAGAAGAAGGCTGAGGAAGAAGCTGCAAGGAGGGCAGAACAAGAGGCAGCAGAGGAAGCTGCTAAGAAAGCAGCAGAGGCTGCCAAGAAGCAGGCAACCGAACCATCGGCTAAAAAGGCTCTCGAGGAGCTTGTTGCCAAGAAAACAGCTGAAGAAGAAAAAGCAGCCGAGGCAAACGGTGTATCTGATCAGAACCCTCTACAGGTAAGAGTTTATGACCAGCTTGGACAATCAGTGAATTACAAAGTCAGTGCTCACGCCAGTTACTTTATCTGTTAGCTGTCTGGGTTTGCCATGTATTACATCGTTTACAATATTACTAAATCTAGATCTGTAGTTGTCAAAAGGCAATTTTAAGTCCAAACTTTTCTTTCCAAAGGCCGAAGAAAAGGAGCTGAAGTCCTTCTACCGAGAGGCTGGCAACAACGTGCAGCCGATCCCCTGGATGGAAGACTTCAAGGTAGACCTGGATGACGTCAATATGGACCTGAGCATTGAGAACCAACCTAGAATCAGGTTCGTAGCAACTGCCTCCATTTCTGATGTAAAATATCATTTGTTGGCATGCTCATTTTTAGAGGAAGTCATTGGTCATATTGGTGACCTCCACCTCAAACTTTATCATCAATATGTAGATAGTATAATATACTTCTAAAAATTTAAACAGGCTATAATGACCCCTTGAGGCTGGTTAATAATACCCATGCTCAGTAGTGAAAGACAGTCTCAAATAAAAATTGGCCGTTGACTCTATCGCAGTGCCCTGCATCATTCGACCTACCAAGGTCACACATATAAAGTTTTGCTCATGGCGGTCATGTTGCAGTTGCCAATAGTGGAATTTGAAGAATCTGACCTCCACTGGCCCCCACGGTCTTCCTGCATAGTGGCATAATTTGAAGTCGACTCACAGAGAAGGTGCAGCATTACGCATGCCGAAAATCTATTTCAATGACGTTAGCCGTTCAGAAATTGCGTTTCTGTCGATGCACGAAGCACACTAATGTAATGTCATCAAGCGCTACTCGTCATATATTCGGATTATTGCACACTCCATTCGTTTCTTTTGCATTCGACGCTTCGTCACATTTCGTCATGTGCATAATTAATGTGTATTCCTTAAAAAATGATATAGGACATTCATTTTTTGGCTATGTCATATTAAGAACCGTTGCATGAATAGAATCGAGTTCATTTAATGTTTTGATAATGATACTGGACTCGGTATCCTGGTCACGCATTGTTAGAATATGAAAGCCTATGTATCTAAATATGCTGGTGTCGATGAAGCATTCGTCACTGCATGTGTGTATGGTTTACGTGGCGTCTGAGATCGACTGTATACATTTCTTCCTTATAATACTCGTAGAATGTGCCCCAAATAGCCTTAAAACGCATGTCTTAATCACGTTCAATGACGTTGATCCATGGCTTCTCTGGTAATCATAATGTCGTACCAGGCTATACATTGCCATCGATGCCCTACTAACCTACTTCCCGCCACCCAATCCCCCTTCAAAAGGAGTGATAAAGCTGAGATAAGTACGTGACCTGCGGGGGTACAGGGTTTAAAGAAACACCATCGATTACGGGATGCATAACAAGATTGGATCTGTATTGTACCGAAAATGACATGTTACTTTTGGGTGGAGAATGTCACTTGGTATTTGTTTCAAACCCAAAATGGCAATTTGGCATTTCCCTTAAAGATATGCTGTATATTGCAGCCTACGTTCCAGCGAACTGCGATAAATTAATGAAGAAATAGATACTGCGTCTTTATTAAACAAAAAGGGAATCGCTTTGAATAGTTTATGTCGGGAACGATCCGCAAATATGCCTTTTCTGGATCCACACTTTCATCGACCAGGAGACGGCTATTCCTGACATGCATGATACATCGTTACATGTAGACTTATTAGAATGCACGGCCACACTCGGTACTACTTACACTACGGGCGTTATTTATGAGGTAAAGGAGCCTTGGGGAATATTTCCTGTCGTATTTTCACCTTCATCCAATGTCAACCAACATTCGGTACCCACTACGGAATGGCCTTTTTATATAATCATATTCATGATATACTTTATGGGGCTACGACTTGTTTTCTAGATGTGGAATATTGACTAGCACCCTTACTTGAAATACAAGAGTATTCATTATTGAGTATGTTTGAGTGTATGGTGCTTTCAAAAGGCTGCAGCTGAAGTAATCAAGCGCTCTTGGCTGCCAAGATGGCTTCCGTTTACTCCGAAATTGCGGTTCCATGGGGATGCCAGTCAGACTATTAGCATGTGGAACTGGCTCCTTCTGCTCGTGTAATCTTCAAATATACGTTAGTGTCCCAAATCTCTCGGTATGAAGGTCAACTGTAATACTTCTATGTACATTTTCAATAGTCAGATCAGACAGTTATTGTTTCTGGTAATCTAGTACGAGACGCGGTGTTGCCGCCAGGAAGACGGGCATGTCTGGGATGGTCTCATGGGATAGAAACTCATCGCCAGTTTAGTATTATATTCAGCACGCTAGCTGGGTTCATAACCATGAAACGGTAATCTTTTATCGCCCTGCATCCGAAAGATAAACGACCTAAAACTTTCCAGAGATTGTGATTCTATAAACCTACTTGATATTCAACGCGCACACAATAGTAACAGGAACGTGATGTTATTAGCAACATTTTTATGTACGCTTTACCTGCCCGTCAGTTATCATAGTTCATGTGAAAATTTTGTGTATGGGAGCTCTCTGTTTGGAGTTATAGATTGTAGTTAGTACTGGGATAGTATTTTACGTTGTAGTTTATCATTTTCGTGCATCTTACGTTCTGTTCTTTTTTTTTTTTTCATTTCAACTTTCTTTCTGATGTGATGTGCCGAACGATATATCTCGCCTTTCTCAACTCTTCAATCTGTAATGGCAACGGTGACTTGTTTATGACATCAGGTACGGTAAAAGTTGGTTACTAAAAAACTAAAATGGCATGTAGAGAAGAAAGTGCTACTAAAACAAGTCTCAAGTCATGGGCTTTCAGTAATTAAACAAACATGATAGCATGGAATGTAAAGTCCGTGCAAAAACTGAAGTAGAAACATTAGCCATATTTCATGCATTCAACGCATGCACTGCCAATTGCACTGCCAATGAAATTGCATGTTGGTATCTTACAATCAAGCTATTTGCTGCTGCTTTTCGCATGTCCTGCCAATCAAACTCATATTTTAAAAGCGAGCCTCTTTATACACATGGATACGCCTTTTGGATACTTGCACATATTTTCCTTAGCTTTGCACATGGTAACCGTTCCGTATCATTTTGCTTTCACGTTCACGCATAATTCTGTTGATTTCTTTCTGTTCCCTTTCGCCCCATTTGCCCCCTACTCCCACCAACACTCCTGGTCTCAATATCCAGTGCCCTTAGAACACCTCGGCAACAAAAACGTGTTTCCGGCACGGAAGGACGTCCTAGGTAACTTGGTGTGGCATGATCGTTGACGACAGTGATAAACCGTTAACCTCATTAACATGTACAACAATTAGATGATCGGTAGAGAATGGAATGATAAGAAATCACAGCAGTACAAAAACCAGAACTGTCTTGCTTCTGTGCAATTTTATTGACATAAATGACGGAACATTGATACGGAAATAACACCTGCATGGCATGCTCAGGCAATCCTGTGTATGGTGCGATCATATGGAGGTCTACAGTCTCCTCGTATAAAATATAATTAGTCTTCTTCGTATTTATTTTTGTATCTGTATCAGTATCGATACATGTATAGCCGGTATATTACCGCCATTCGGCGTAACACACCAGCTAACTGTAGAGATGCATGATGACGAAATACTCTGCGTGGATATTTAGGATTTAACAACTAGCGTGAATATGTTATCATGTCACGTTCGTCAGACTTGCAGCATGAACTTAGGGCTTATCTTGTCTAATGACCTAACTTAACTGGCCACTGCTGATTGGTCAGCGTGCGTTATGAAGATACATAGCCAATATGGCAGTGTTTTGCCAGAGGCGATGTAAAAAATCGATACAATAGCGATGTTATAGAAGGACTATTTTCACGCATACTACCCGCTACTGGTGAAACCTGATTAACATGTTTTTCCGATTCTGAACCATGAAGCCTATTTTCATTTCGCCCTTTCCAATTAGGTCAACTCGACCTCATGTGGCGGTTTTCCCTTTATGTAGATCCTCCCAGGCCTCGGCGACCAAGCTATTATTTTCGGCATGCTAACATAGAGTCGGGAAGATCCCCTCTGACATCGGTGCCGTCTGGTCTGAGAATGAATGTCAGCCTGCGTCTCGCCTCACTCCGCGGAGATCTATCGCGTTAATATTTAATTTGCCGCAATCAAATTTAGACCGTCTCGCCTCAGGTTCACATCCATGGCTAATGCATCATTGATGGTTCACTTTGTGATTCACGGAGAGCCCCCCCATCAAAATATTGTCGACCATTCTCCAGTATGGCTGCCCAGTATTGGATAGTCAGATGTTCTGTTTTGAGAATGAGCACGTCAGAGATACTTGTCTCGTTATCGTTGACAGAATCGAAGATCCTTTTAGCTATCAAAGGATGTCCCTGTAGGTGTGATCGGTCGATCGCGGGAATTGTCGTGTGTTTTTTTTGCGCCACACGGTCTGTTGTCTGTTGACAAGATGTTTGGAGCTGAAACATGTTACATGAAGTGTAAAAAATTTCAGCTGACTCCTCCCTACGCTCGTACAAAGTCCCAAATTGATACATGACTGATTATAGCAGTAGAATTGAGAACGTTGTTTTACTAATCGCGCGATCTGTTGTTTTATTTTGGACATATGAGTGATTTGTTTTCTTCCCTCCTCACTCTAGAACCCCGGACGCTGGCAAGACCATCCGCATTGACGAAATCTTCGACCCTCTTACCAACATCCGGGGCAAGAAGGGCGAGCCACCCAAGCGAATCCTTATCCGCGGTCAGCCGGGAATAGGGAAGAGCACACTCTGCCGCAAGCTGGCCTACGATTGGTCCAACCCAGAAAACGAGACCGGCACCATCAAGAAGTTCAAGTACACCTTCCTTATTGAAGGACGTCATCTTGGGGGCGACTTGAAGAACGCGATGGCCGAGCAACTCCTTTCGCAGGGCTTCAACGATACGCCTGAAAATCTGTGGAAATTTGTGGAAGATAATCAGAACGACGTCCTTTTCATTGTTGACGGCTATGACGAGATAGATACTTCAGTAAAGTCTGATGTAGGGGACCTCATTAGTAAGAAAATCCTTCCCCAGTCCACTCTAGTCATCACCTCCCGCCCTGAGAGCACGAAAGAGATTTCCCGCTCCGTAGACAAATCGCTGAAAGTAGAAGGCTTTAACCAGGAGAAGTCGGCGGACTTCGTTAACAAGCACTTCCACGTGACGTCTCCAAACACGGAGCACGCTCCTGACGTCACGGAAAACCTTGTCGCGGCCTTGAGAAGAGATAAGAACCTACAGCAACTCGCGGCCTACCCACTCTGTAATGCCTATCTCTGTGCTCTGTGGGAGGACACAGAGGGCGATGTCCCCACCACAAAGTCGTCTCTCTACGATAGGCTGAAGATTGTAGTCACCAGGCGGTATTGCCTTAAACAGGGCGTCCCTCTCCCAGCTAAATCTTCAGATGTCCCTGCTCAATTTAGGTCCTACTACCGCGCCCTTGGCGAACTTGCCTACAATGGTGTGACAAACAACAAGGTTTTGTTTGACAAACCTTTGGTGCTACACAAGGTAAGAGACCCCCGAGTCCTGCAGATGGGTCTCCTGTTAGAGGAGCACTCCATCGCCCGGACCAAGCGGCACGAGTATTACCGCTTCCCGCACAAGGCCTTCCAGGAGTTCTTCGCCGCTCAGTACCTCTCCGAGATGTCCGAGTACGTGCGAAGTCCTACCTACCCCAAGCTGGTGAAGGACCGTGTATGGCGGGACATTGTCCTGTTCCTACCCGGTGCCCTCAAGCAGCAGCCTCGAGATCTCATCCCTCTTTTCAAGGCCCTCTCAGAGTACAACAACACCAGAAAGTCCACCTACTCAGACGTCGGCCAGTACAGGCTG
>NC_049984.1:9937769-9951566 GCF_000003815.2 Branchiostoma floridae
AGCAGAACAACATTGATGTCAAGAAATTCCGTTTCGGCGTTTGGACCGAGAAATATGACCAAAATTGCGACACGTTGACAGAGGCCCTGAATGATAACCAAACGGTAGGGAAGCTAGTCATCGCCGCTTGCAATGAAAACGACGTCGTTGAGTCTGTCAAAGACATCCTGGCTCGGCTTGCCGAGAGGAACAACACGGTCAAGAGCCTTCAGATCATCGACTACAGCTACAAGGGACCACTCAAGTATGACGAGAGGATAGAGATGCTGAGGAAAGTGTGTACCATCGAGGAGATCAAGATCGACTCGGCGGCCAGAGTGTGGTATCCTGGCCTGCCACAGAACCCCAGCGAGGCCCAGCACACCATCAGGAGCACACCCATGACCCCCATGAGTACAGACTAGGTCAATGAGTGAATGGTGGACGTGTGACTTTTGGTTGAATTTGACTTAGTCTGAGCTACGACATCAACCACGCTCATTCACATTGGTCACGTCAGCCATGGATGTTAATTACCATCTTGTCATTGGTCATATTCCGCACTTCTAGTCATTGTTCACATCATGCGTGTATGACAGCTCCCATCGCTATCACTGTTGAGAATTAGTAGTGTACAAGACAACAGTCTCTCCTGGTGCGTAGGAAACTCAATGTGCTAACTTATGCTGCTTGTGATACTGGACCATTCAATAACGTATAGTCAAGGAAACGACAACACAATAGCTTTCAACTAACTACTCAATGCAGATCGCTGGAAAAATGACGTTAGCTTCCGTGAAGTTCTTGTGGAAACAGCATGTTTGTCTGTGTCACGCAGTTGAATACAGCTCGGTGATATTTTTGTGGCCGTGCTGTCAATTGTATTTCAAGATGCTTCAGTTCAAGTGATTGTACATTCTGCTCACCGTATAAGACATTAGAACGAATGTTTGTGTAAACCAGATTTTGCACATTGGAACAATGCCGTTAGCTGAGTCTAAGGAACGTAGTAATGAAGTGCGTATTCTCTTGTACATGGATTGGGTTTTCTTACCTACGCAGTGAACGTAACGGTATGTAATGAGAGTGTACAAACATGTCGAATCAGCTCTCTGTATTGTACTGTAAGATGGATTATTGTCACATGTGTATAGTTGGAAAGCGTGTAGTCTACCAAGCCGCTTTTTACACCCAAAATGTCTACTGACTGTGAAAAAGACGAAAGCATCAGTCTAAAATGTTCATTTACAATTTGATGGGAGAAAACTGATAGCATACAGTAACGTGGGGGCTTTGCAGTATAAAGACGCCCTCTTGCGACACTATGTGTTACTGCTGCACAGTTACGCGTTCTGTTTTTGTGAAGAAAAACTTGCTGTGTTGACAAAGTTGCGCAAGTAGTTGAAACCTGCAACATCTGTAGTTAGTGCCGTGATTTCTTTCTGTTAAATACTGTGGAATTTGTTCGCGTAGGCCACGTGTTGAACGTAACTGCAACTTTGGACGGTTTTTGAGGTCCGTGAGAATACAGGGAATAGCTGTAGAGTAAGGATGATAAACTTGTTCATAGATGAAGTTTTGTTAACCGTTTTGTTTTTATATGAGAAATGTCTACCTTCGCACTAGTAATGGGAGCCACGTTGTGGGGTTTATCACTATATTGAGTATGAATATCTTTGATTTTGCCATGTTGTACCATAATGGCCTTCTGTATATGGAATGTCCGGTGGACAATGTGTAAGACTGCAGTGAGGAATGCTACAGATGCATGGTGAATAGAAACGACGCTGTGACAGCAAATTTTGCAAAAAGCCGCTATAACTGTACTTGTATACATGTAATATGAATGTATGCCGCAACTGGAGATTATAACAATAAAGAGTACTAACCTTACGATGAGTCGGTGTTTTATTTGTACCTTCGCTAGAAGGTTATGTTTTCGGTAGCGTTTGTGTGTATGTTTGTGAGTGGAAATCATAAGTCTCGGAGGCCTGGATTAATTGTACATATATATAAATATTTGGTATGTGGGTAGATCTTGACGAGACCTTACACAATTAAATTTTAGATCCCCTTAGATTTTATTTTACAGCAGTGGAACTTCCGGTTTTGACATCTGCAGTGCTGGACATGCGGTGCTGTGGATTGGTAGATAGCTCATGAGTCAGAGAGTATTAAAGTGGTGTATGTTTGGGGCCCCTATTGGCATTTCTGGGAACTGCAGTAGCCGGTTTAGTTTTAGACTTTGACCGATCGTTATGATTTTTGGTGTGCAGATAGCTTAAGTGATGCTTGATATAATTTAATGGGAGCGGCACTGTGGATCAGAGTATGATCGGGTATGATGTAATCCAGACTAAAATGTATAAATACTAGTATGCAAACTCACGTCCAAACATCTTAGAGATCCAGAATGACCTGAAAGTCAATTAACTTACCTTAGATGTTAGTTCTTCCCGCAACATCGTATTGGTCGACAAAAGGCACTAGTTGACATAAGAATGATCTGAATTTATTTGTAGACACAGCGCGAGGAGCGCAAAAGTGTCCACATGCGAAATCAATTACACACGTGTTGAATGCGCTACTCCAAAAGATTAATAGCATTTAGCGAAGGTATTCCTTCAAACTGTTCAAGGTAGAAATATCTGTTTGCTTTAAGTGATGTTGGTTTTTTGGTGCGAACAGAAAAACTGAGCTGAGAGAGTTGCCATTTGAAATGTGACCGATAGGGGGCGAGCGTGAACTGCGTCGTACAGGTAAGTTGCCTCTGGTTAACATCAAACTAAATTTAGTAAACAAGTGTTCTTCTGTCAGAGCTAATGAATATTGACTGATGATATCAATTGTTACAAAGATATTTGCCTCTCGGCTTTTTCTAAAGTTAACACGTCGTAAGAACTTGGCAAACATCGTAGATACAAATCACTACAATCATGGTTTCGACGAAAAAAGGAAATGTCTGTTTGTTGACAATACATGGAAAGTTAAGTCCAGTCAAAAGTTCGCCACAACAGCAGGGAATCACGCTCCACTGCATTAGGGATATTTCTAAAGTTGTCTGTCCGTACACGCCTGGCTGCTTCATTGGGATAACAATTCAACAGGGCAACACGAGAAGAACAAAAGCTGAGAAACTGGTTCTGCCGCATCGCATGCAGGTGGTGGGCTTGCTTGTCGCGACCTCAGCCTACAAACACAGGCTTTTGCACCTTCTTACAGCTCAAAAAGGTCACGAAAAAGTTCTATAAGTTGTCTGCAAGATTCTCACTGGCTTGCTGAGCAATTATCAACTTCACCAGGAGTCTGCCGGAAGACTGAGTGTTAGCCAAGACTGTCCACATCTCGGTAGGTAAGTGATTTTGTTACCATGTGGTGTTTGCCCTGCCCCGTTTGGCTGACCCCTATATCGACTAGTGATAAACTAGAAGTGTCAGGTGCGCTGGAACTGTTGACCCTTGAACAAACATGGCACAGGACGGGCGCGTCTATTGGTAAAAGTCAACAACAAACGTGTCTGTGACTCGAATTCTTGATTTTACCTACATGTTTTCCGTTTACATACACGAGAGTTAATGGGATGTGTCTTCAGCCTAGACTTGTGCGAGAATGGGGCAAATGGGGTAAATATTTACCCGTGAGAGTTCTACAAGGGGGACACAATATTTTAATAAACAGCATTCCAACGAATATAGAGTATATACAAATGTTTCTCAACATTTGTTATAGCGCTCACGCTGCAAACCATGTCAAATACAAAAATGTATCACGTAAAAGTTTGGTCGACTCGCATGGACGGACGTTGGTCTGTCTTACGTTTCTTTCATGATGAGGCCACAGCATGTAAATGTTATGGAGGACATCAGCGCGCGCATTGATTGGCTCATGTTTGCCTGATCTCCCCCTCTTGTTGAAGTTATCTTTGCCTCTCTTAAAGAAAAAGAAAGACATTTTGCCCCCCCCCCCCCCCCGAGATGGTCAACATAGGTACAACATGACAAGAAACTACGTAATATGGAAACATTTGATAGTCTTCATTGTACTTGTACAAGTAACGTTAACACTTACGTGACTGCAGTTGTGTAGCAGTTGCTTCAATTCTTGTTACAACTTTTTGTCTGTATTTTGACAAGTTCGGCACCTTGTGTTTTTTAACCAATCGTTTTCTCGCTTATGTATTAGATGTTGAGTATACAGAAGACATCATCCATAGAGTTCTTTTGCTGTTGTCTTTTAATTTCTTTACGAGTCACTGTCAGGATATTCGAACTTGCGTTTGTTCCTAAGTTTGGATGGGGAAATCAGACGAGTGGCGAACCACGATTTCAATATTTAGATGAAAGATAAAAGGTACAATGTTGACACAACATTGTCAGGTTTTATCCCCACCTCAATACACACCCACCTCCTGTACCCCCCACATGACCCCAGCTGTCTCTACCTACTACTACTAGTGCCTTTGTTCGTTTCTTGGAAGGTTCATTGTTTCTTGGGAATAGTGTTCAAAATCAACGTCGCTCTGCATGTAGCCTAGTCAGTCAGGCATCTCACGTATGAATCCAAACTGGGTCACAGGAGATAACATCAACAGGAAATATATTTTGAAGAAACCTGATATATATAATTTTGATACTGATAAGTAACCTATCTGTTGAAAAGTCGCTGCCAACTTTCTCTGCACGTTTCCCGAAAAAGCACATCAAATGACAAGTTTTATTTACATGCAAACATGTACATTTTGTTTATCAAATATCAACACTCGTTTCGCCCCCGGCACATTCTCGGTAGAAGACCTCACTGGATAATTATGTCTACGAAAACCTGCCCTATGAACCGTACCTGCTTGAGGTGGGTTGGGCCTGCATCTCTGTGAACTTATGCCCAACCGCCATCTTGTCCTGTTGTGTCAACTCTAGCGTCGGCACCTGTCAGGAAAGCCAAGAAATCAAGGTATCTGAAAAACTGCGTTGATAATCACTATATGAAGAGAGCCCATTTGTAAAGAGATTGAAATGTGTCCTCATTAGTTGCGTTTAAGGGACTAGTTTGATATATACTGTTCCTTTTTGTTCTGCCGATCTCTGACAAAATACATATATGAGTACCAAGGGAAAAGGCAAGTGTCAGTGACAAACAACAACCTACCCTAAAATTGTCGGTCAGCCCTAATTGCTAGGCTAAATTGCATGCATGGATGCGGTGGTGAAGAAAATATGGTAGCCAAGATGCCTCGGAATGCTTTGAGTCCAAAATGTTCTCTAACGAATGCAGTGGGCTGAGATTGTCGAGACTTGATATTTCTATTGTACACTAGGGATTGCCAAAATGGAAGACCGGCTCGCGTCGGTAGTCTCACAGTATGCTAAACGAGATTGCATACTATAACTTATAAGTCATAGGCTAGTCTATACAAAATTAAGACTACATGCCCAGACTTCAGACCAAGTCTCTCCAAACAGTGCTTTTAATTGTCCCATCCTCTAATCATAATCATTGCTGTTAACACCTGCCATTCCAAATACCAGATGATATACTGTAACAACTTCCTAATGACGTGTATAGGTGGTCTCGTCTCTGCATATATTATGAGAGTCTTTAGTTGTAGTGTACATTATTTGAAAGCTTATGGCGCTAGTTCTTATGCTCGTTCATGTTTGACATGGTTTTCAGGTTCAGATTCGTGAACATTTTGTAGATTTTTATTGAAAGAAAGATCAAAGGCAAGGACAAATGCATTATCAGTACGAATTCATGGTAAAAGTATCAATAACGTTTTGTATTTCGGTGTTATGAGTAAAGTTCTGAATATTTTTCACAAATAGATTCAACACAGTTTCACAAGATATGTTGATACTCCATTTTCAATGTGAAGACGAAAACACAATCATATACCAAACACTTTACTTAAACACTGAATGCTGAACTCTATCCCAGCATGCATCACCTGTATACATTATGAAGATAATACATTAATAGTGATAAAACACTTTTTTTCCAGACTTTACCTGCTGAGTTGTCCCCAGGAGCGCCACCATGCGGCCTCGTGTGAAGGCCAAGCTGGCGCACCACCGCGCCATGCTGGTGGGGGAGATGAAGCCCCTCCCCATGTTCGGCTCTCTCATCGAGAACAACGTGCTCACGCCTGCACACTTAGACAAGGTCCTGCCTGGTGAGGAGAGAAAGGAACTGAATGAAAAGTGAGTGCTATGTGCTTTTTATAGCATGCTATGGTGAACAATAGCCACAGATTTAAAGACAATTACTAAAACAGACTAATGAGCTCTACATAGTACTCCAGTTTAGGGACTAATCAATAGTTCATAGCTGCCAAGTACTAGTGTTATTGCTTCTTAAGACGGCAGTGATGAATATGAGAGCCTTTAGCCTCCTTGAAACGTTGGAGGCCATTTCACTCGGATGTTTCTGACAACACTATCTGTGAGCCGGTTCCAGGTACTGCCTGTTGCGAGTATGAATTTCCTGCCAGATAAGTGCATGTGTTCTTGAGACAGGTGCGGCGAGACCAATTGTCTTGGCATAGCTTTTTTTTATCAAACTCAAGTCATTGTGTTGGGTGTTCATGAGCAGGTTGTTGGACATTATCCCGACGAGAGGCGACGCTGCTTTCACTGTGCTGGGAGAGGGACTGGAAGCGAGTCTACAGGGTCATCTAGCTTACCTCCTCGACCCTGAAGGTAAATATGTTTCTTCGTCTGTCATCCAGGTGATCTATGGATACCTAACGAATCTGCTCACAACTCAAAACTACTTTCGTCAAACCCAGCGTTTTACAATAAGTTTTCCAGCAACATTATACAGATAAGTTTACAAAGATGTTCATAATGGTCATCTGTTATCTTTCTGCATAAATGACTTGAGTATCCTAACATTAAAACTGGTCCTCACGTAGGTAGGGAAGATCCTGATGAGAAGGAGGAAGAGGAAGACAGGAAGGACAAGAAAGCGTCACCGAAGAAGAAGATCGGACAGCTTACCAGACAGGTATGTGTCATTGTTGCGCGGTGTTACATAACTGGTTGTACGGTGTTACATAACTGTAGTCTGTCTGTTGTTGTTACATAACTGGTCGTTTGTCGTCTTGTACTCCTACATTGAGTAATACTTTTTGGGCCTGTTGCCAACACATGGTAGGGAATGATATGATATCAATTTTATCTAAAATCAACATGTAATATCAGTATCCATGTTTTCTGAGACATTGTGTCTTTGAATCGCGATAAAATAGTATCCCAGTTCTATTTGTGCTGTCCTTACTTTGGCATACACAACTTCAACAAAATTCCATGTCTGTTGTATGACCATCCATACGATATCTGCACAAAACCATCCATTCAATCTTAATATGCGAGTTGCTACATCTGGGTACGAAACGAGGGGCACGTTGATGACATTTTGATCACATTCCTTCTTGAATCAGATCTCGCGCATGGGCAGCAGGTCTTCCATGCGGCCGGAGTCACGAGACCAGCTGGTCAAGCACAAGGCGACCCTGGTGTCCGAGATGCAGCCGCTACCTCTGTTCGGCCTCCTCATACAGGTGAGCACGGATGTACCTGTTGTCGAAGGAGCGATCACCTAGTTCTACAGAGTTGTCAAGAGAACAGGACAGCATCACAGAACAAAGGCTGTCATAGAAAGTATAGTCACTGTTTTAGGCAGAAGTCGACTTCCAATTCCGGCAAAGTTTGTCTTATTTTTTGTCTGGTAAAATCATGCTGACAAATCAATTTCTACAACATTCTCTTCTTTTTTGTTCTGTCTAGAACAACATCCTGTCACGTGACATAGTGGATAGTATCCTGTCTCCCGATGACGAGAAGAAGATAAACGAGAGGCTGGTGGACATCTTACCAGAGAGGTCAGCTGACATGCGCCAACTTTAAGATGTGTTGCTAAAAATTTTGCTGAAATACAGTATTTAAGAAATTACGTTTGAAATGAGTTTTGAGCAGTAAATCTGCTGAATGGGCATGAAAGTTTTTTTATAAACTAAAATGAATTCGAAATGACCACAAGCAAATGTGTGCTATTTTTGTTTTCGGTCTGAAACTCATCGTTTTTTCCAGACCTGACTCAGCCTACAAGATGTTTGTCTACGCGCTCCGGGGGAATGGGCAGGGCCAGCTGGTGGATGTGCTGGAGGGAGACATCAAACCTGCGAAATACAGGCGGGACTCCGACACAGGTACGTCTGCTCCTCGTTTGATACTATTTCATCCGTCCGTCCGTCCGTCCATCCATCCATCCATCCATCCATCCATCCATCCATCCATCCATCCATCCATCCATCCATCCATCTTTTTCTTTGTTATAGTCAAAGATGTAAACAGCCACAATAACTAGCCACTGTATATATACAATAGATAGTTTCACAGTGACACATATTATTGCTGCAGTACAATGTGAACCTCAAGTGCCCTGAGGAAGGTGACAGACGGTCACCGAAATGTAGGTGAAAATAAAGCTCTGGTTAAGTGAAAAGAGTCTCTTTGTTTGAGTAAGAATGACAAGAGAGATGGCAATATTTGTGCTCTCTTTTCAGGTGTCGATAAGAAGCCAGCCAGAATGTCCCGTGATTCTCTGGGAGCGGCTAAGACGGCGTTTGAGTCCGTGTACGGGTCTAAGGAGAACCTGTTGGATGACGGGAAGAAAAAGCCTGTCAACCCGGGGCCTGGCTGGCAGAGTACGGCCACCACACCAACCCGCAGCACAGGGTCCAGGTACAGTAACACACAGTTCTTGAGAAGGAAAATGATAATTCGAAGAGGGTTAAGTTGTAAACAACCAATGCATATATCATTTGTTTTACCATATGGCCTCCGTCAGTCAATATTCATTTACCATGATACAACCCTAATTCACAGCCAATCTACAGCATCGGCTATGGCTAAACAGTCCTATGCGCAAAAGGCAGTATCTGCCACATAAGTCACATTTGTGTACTGACTCAAGTCTATGGGTAAGTTGTTTCTACGGATCCGCGTTTCTTCTGCGCTGCACTTCAGCAACGCACATGCGATTTAGTGCCCAAGCAACAGCCTATATGATGATTCAATATCGATTCTTTTACAATAAGTTCAATAGATGGGAACAAGAAAAACTATACCATTGCCTAGTTTAGAACCAATCACTCACAAGTCACGGTGTTGTTGTAGACCGTCGTCCCGACCATCGAGTACAAGCAAAGACAGGACGGCGAGTCAGAGCAGCGAGGACGGCGAGACAACACCGAAGAGGAAACTGAGTGAGTACAGCGCCACTCCGCCCCGCCAGGAGATGGACTGGAAAAACGTGGAGAGAGACAATGAGGACCTACGGGTGGGTCAAGCATGTATGGTACAACTAGAAAGATATGGATAGGAAGAAGAGCTTTACAAACTTTGCAATATATGTCAATCTGCATATTCATGTACATGGGAGATGAACTATGTACTAGTCTAGTCTAATCTAATCTAAGAATAAAGACAATCTAGGTAATATCATATAAGCTTCAGAACATTATGCCAATATAGCAGTCTCGTTTTTGCATTGAAGGACGTGTATATGAATTGAATTGGCAGTAGGTAGATGTATGAGCAGGACTTGATAATAACATGTTTAATATCTCTGTCTTGGTATGTGGTAACATGTTTGTGGAGTGGCGTACGTAAATGCGCTGCTTTGTAGAATGTAGAAATGGTAAACATAAGAGAAAGTATTGAAAAGTGTTTGTTAAGTAACAAATAAGAAGCTTAAGTTAGATTTGCGCTTCTTACTGACTAATTATTAATTACGGGAGCTCAATATCATTACTTAAGAAATAGAGGTAAGGCCTCTTGGAAGGCTCTTATTTTAAAGATTGTTCTCCTACTCTATATGTAGCGGCGAAGGTCCTCCATAGACGCCCGGAATCTGACGATGATTCGGACCGGGATGAAGGTGAAGCAGCGGCAGCTCATCTTCGCCAACAGACCCGCTATTGTAGACTCCATACAGCTCGACTCTGTCTTAGACCACATGGTCAAGGTACGTAGGCATTGATGTTTATGTGTAGATATAACTGTAGTAGATGGTATCCAAGAAGACCTAGGTTCTAGGAAATAATAGAATATGAAAGGTACTGTATGTAGCCATTAATGACGTATTCGTATAGAGCATATATGTTCAAGGTGATTCGCCCCGTTGATCCAGATTTACGGTCCATGCGTTCTGTGAGCCGTGTTGCTATGCCTCGCTCATCGGGTTATAGGTGATGGGTTTAATTCCACGTCAAAGTTCCCATTTTGTTTGCATATTTTTTACGTTGAAAAAAACTTTTCCCTCACAAATATTACGAAAAGTAGAGAGGGTGAAGAAACTGAAACCTGGTTGTTCTTAAAGCTGGAGGGATATCTTTTTAAAGCCTTCACGGCTTTTCTGCTTCAGCTATATTTCCTGGAAGAGACGGCCTCTCGTCTTGAGGGTGCACAGCCTCAAATTGAGACCCCAAAAACTGTGGTGTGCATAATGCAAACGAACGTGCTTTTTTTCTCCTGACAGGAGGGTGAGTTTACCCAGTCGCAGGCGGACGAACTGCGGAAGATGCCGTTCCGCTTCTCCAGAAACTCCCGGTTCGTGGACCTGCTGCTGACCAAAGGCTCGCACAACTACAACGCGTTCTGCGACGCGCTGAAGGAGTCGGACCAGCTGGAGCTGGCGCGGGTCATGGAGCCCGGCAGGTGGACTGGAAAAGGTGCGCTTTTCGATTACGTATCCTATATCCACATAAGTCCATGTGGCATCATGTGTGGTGTAACTGGTAGAGTGTTAGGCTCGTAATCTAGAGGTCCCGGGTTTGATACTCGCCATGCCCCGGCGTTGTACCCCTGGGAAAGGCACGTTACACGACTTTTCCTGATGGTGGAGTGACGCTCACCGGCCTATCTGTCAAAAGTGTACCAAAAATATACTTCTTTTGGTGTGCCATTGTTCACATGTACGTGTCAACATTTTCCACTAAGAACCGTAATTTTTATCCCACAGCAGGTAGATTTCATGGGTGACATCAGCGCGCTCATTTATTGTCGCCTGATTTTGAAAAAAAAATAGAAATTTTTCCCCTCAAGAGATAGTCAACGTGACGGACAAAAATAGGAAATTATGTCGTGTTGGAAACTTTTATGAAACTTTTTTCTAAATCCATTAAAGATTAAAATCGTTTCAGTAGAATTTCTCAGTCATTCTGAGGTGTAAAGTTGAAAACGCTCCACATTTCTAAGGCATCACTTTTAAGGGAAACATTGCAAAGTAATCTAACACATTGTCAATCAAAATTTGCAGCCTATGTTTGCACGTAAGAGAGTAAGGCCGAAGCATTTTGGTCAATGGTAAAAGTATTAAAGGGTCTTTCCTTCCGTTTTTCTGTCCAGAATATTCTCCGGCGAAGCTTCCCCCGCGGAAGGATGAATCCGTGGAAACCACTCCCAAGAAGAAGTGGAAACCGAGTTCCCTCTCTGAGAAATCTCCCGCCACAAAACGGCGGGAACTGCAGGAGAAGTACGGCGCCGCTGACAGCGTGCCCGATGTACGTCTGGAGGCGCTGAAACGGAAAGCTAAAGAAAAGGAACTGAAAGAAAAGGCTGTTGCGACGGAGAAGGACAAGAAGATGATGAAAGATGTCGGTGTTGGGAAAACCCCTCCGCCGGTCAGAAAGTCGCAAACCGTGCCCCCTGTGGAGAAACATATCGAAACTGAGGAGACCAGAACTGAGAAAATACCTTCATTGGCAAAATCATTGGGCGAGGACCTAGATGGACATGACACTAAGTCAAAACTACCAAAGTCCCCACCAAAAGACCGCAAAAGAAAATCTATCCCTGAACGGAGCGCGTTCATCATGAAACCAGACAGCCCTCCGCCCGAGGTAGATAAGAAAACACCTAGCCCTCCAGCCAAAGTTGTCGAGAAAACACCTAGTCCTCCACCCAAAGTTGTCGAGAAAACACCTAGTCCTCCACCCAAAGTTGTCGAGAAAACACCCAGCCCTACACGTGAAGTTGTGATGAAAACACCGAGCCCGCCACCTCAAGTTAGTCCAAAGCTGAAGGCGGAAAAGAAGGAAAGGCGTTCTCCAGAAGACTTAACCTTCAGTCCTAAATCGTATGGAATAGAGTTAGAATCTCCATCCCCTGCGAAGAAACCAGTACCTTTAAAATCAGTCCCTAAAACTCCCAGTCCACCTCCTGAAGTTCTACTGGACAGTCCCAAAAGCCCTCCGAAGTCCCACTCACGTCCAACCGTGGAGCTTGTGTTTGAGGATGAGGATGAGGAAGTCGACGCAAGGCCAGTCACGATTGGTCAGGTGCTGGACGAGAGGAAGAGAAAGTTGGAAGAAATTCGGCTCAGGATGCAAGAGAGGAAGAAGAGTCTGAAGCGCGATGATGAGGAAAATAATATCAAGATTGTGGCAGGGTCAAACAGTTCGTCCCCATTAAGTAATGGTGAGTCTGTGAAAAGCTCAGAACGAAGAGGATCGGAAGATACAGATGAAGGTGTGGACGTCACCACACCACAATCTCCCAAACGCATACCACCTGCAAAAATGGAAGAAATAGGCAAGATATTCGGAGTATCATCCAGGAGGAAAGCTTCCCCACCACCGCAAGAGGAGAGGATTCCTTCGCCACCACCGTACAGGGCGCCATCCCCACCAGCGTCACCGCTGAAAATGAGACCAGTCTCGCCGATCATAGAAGCCTCTCCCCCTCCTTCCCCACCACGGGCCCGTTCGCCTTCCCCGCCCCTACGGGCCCGTTCGCCTTCTCCGCCGCCTCGGACCCGGTCACCTTCCCCGCCGCCTCGGGCCCGGTCACCTACCCCGCCGCCTCGGGCCCGTTCGCCTTCCCCGCCGCCTCGGGCCCGTTCGCCTTCCCCGCCGCTACGGACCCGGTCACCTTCCCCACCGCTACGGACCCGCTCACCATCCCCGCCGCTACGGACCCGCTCACCATCCCCGCCGCTACGGACCCGGTCACCTTCCCCGCCACGAAGGCGGCGTTCGCCTTCCCCACCGCGAAGATCGCCATCACCACAGCCTGTCATTCTCTCGCCTGTCAGGGTCCCCTCTCCTCGACAAGAAAGGGACACCAGCCATTCATCCAGGTACAGTAACTACAGAACAAATGATAATAGCGTTATCGTCGAAATGAGACTACGTATATACTGTCTGACAGTCAATGATGAGCCATTGTTTATCACATTTTGGCTAGGACGACAAAGTTTTGCTTCTAAATGTTCAACATTACTTGCAATGTCGTAATAGTAACACTAAGATATGTTTTACAATGTTTTTTTTCTACAGCCCAGACGAGGGTATCGTCTACGGGGAGACGTACGGAGTAGAGTACGAACTGGTTGAAGAGGAGACACCAGGAGAGGTCCACCTGGTCCAGTACGACTACCCGCCCCCCTCCCCACCTCCTCTGCACAGGGATGACGAAATCTTGGTCTCCACCACCCCTCAGAAGAGCAGCGCACCTCCTGTAAACAGAGCCCCGTCGCCCCCAAAAGAGAACGACTACGGCGTCATCTTCGACTACCCAGAACTGGTGACCATCAGAAACGTCCCCTGTGACCGTGTTCCACCACCCTCTCCACCAGGACAGACAGTCATTGCACAAGCAGAACCGGTTGTTAACAGCATGCCACCACAGCGCCCCAAGCCCCCGCCCCAAAATGACTATGGTGTTCTTGTCGACTATCCCAAACTCAACGCCAAGACCGCATCCAGTACCCATGCACCTCCACCGCCTCCTTCATCCATCACTAACTCATCCAAAC
>NC_049984.1:9951666-9957768 GCF_000003815.2 Branchiostoma floridae
GGGCGCCCAAGCTCTCCGATAATAAAGCTCGCTGTCAGATATATGCATGTTAACACATAGTAACTTTCTGGAGATGGAATCAACATTTGAATTTTCCTCAGGAAAATACACTCACAGTAAAGTCTCTACCTCCATTTTTTCCAGAACGTACAATTCGGGTCTGAGTATTAGTAATAAGTTTTATTGCAAATTCATGCCCGTGGGCTAATTGCAGGTAACATACAAGATTCAAACAGTGTAAAATACAATATCACATGTGTCTAGTCTAAAACTAGTGAGAGCTAACTCTAGATCCTGGGTTATTGGGTTCGACTCCTTATTTGAAGACAGTGGAAGACGAAAGATCCCACCTTTTCTATTATGTGTGGGTTTTGTGATGTTAAAAGGAGGACTGTTTTCTTTTTATCATTGAATGTGAGAAAGTTTGGATGGAATTTGATGGCCTCTTTGAACAGCTCTTTTCTTTCTTGGTTATAGAGAGGGCAGTTTGACATGAAATGTGTTTCGTCTTCCACCACGTTTGACGTGCATTGTTTGCACGTTCTTTCACACACGGATAACCTCTTGTACCGTCCTCTCTCAATTTCGAGAGGATGTGCACTAATTCTAATTTTGCTGATTGCCGAGCGTAAATCAAAATTATCTAATTCTAAGTATTTTTCCATAGTATGTGCTGTTTTACAGGTCTTATAAAATCTTAGCTTACCAGTATCTATACTCAAGTTATGACGAGAGGTTTGGATAAACATATCAGAGATTCTAGATCTTATCATTGTACATATAGATCTGATATCACTAAGTGAGTTACATGAATAGAAAAGGTAGGAGTGGCCACTACCATCTAAAATTTCTTTCACTCGTTGTAACAAGGTTCTTCTGCGACTATTAGAAATAGAATTATGTTGATACAAAAGGGCATCAGCTTGTAATAAATGTCTATGAGGATCCATTTGTAATAATCGTAGCCAGTAACGAATAACACGCACAGATATATCTAAGTCTAAAGGAAATCTGCCAAGCTCCGCTCTGGATGCTAAATTACTACAATTTCTAGGAACTCCAAGTATATTCTTACAAAAACGGTGATGGGAAATTTCAATTGGGGAGTTGTCGTTAATAGACTCTGTGCCCCAAATTTCACACCCATATAGGAGAATCGGCTTTATACAGGAATCAAATATTTTTAACAAGCACTTTGGCGAGACAGATGAGCGAATGAGAGATTTCAAACTATACATAGCTTTACGAGATTTCAGTGAAAGTTGTTTTTTGGTCAGGGAGAAGCTTCCTGACGATGTAATAGTCAGGCCTAGATAGCAGTAAGAATGTACTACGTCCAGAGTGTCTTGATCAAATACAAATGTTTGGTTTCGGAAGGATCGGCCAGATTTGTTGAAAATCATAACTTTAGTTTTCTTAAGATTAACTTGGAGTTTCCATTTCTTGCAGAAGGCACTTAATCTATTGAGCGCGCATTGCAACCCTTTGTCTGATTCAGAAAGTATAACCACATCGTCTGCATATAACAAGCACGATACAAGTAAATTATGTAGGGAAGGTGGTTCACATTCGGCATTATCAAGAACATGAACGAGGTCATTAATGAATAAGTTGAACAATGTAGGGCTTAGATTGCAGCCTTGTCTAACGCCTTTTTTGGTTACAAATGGAGGCGTTAGACCGGACTCGGTTTTTACACACGTCTGGGGTTTAGTGTACATACATTTGATAAGCTTGTAAAAGTTACCCCCTATTCCCGAGTTTAGCAGTTTAAAACGAAGACCCTCTCTCCAAACGGAGTCGAAGGCTTTTTTAAAATCGATAAAACATGAATAAATGCGTTTGTTTTCGGAAAGGTGTTTACTTAACAAGGAGTCCAAGTTATCGTTCGTGCCAAATTAGTAACAGTTTCCGAACATATACTTTTCAAAAGTCTTTAATATGACTCATTTTTTTCTAATCTCATTCTTATCTTCAACAGGAGGAGACATATTGATAGACAAGCTGTCAGACGAACTTCAGGACTTGTATAAACAGAGGCCGGGCGTGTTTAACAAACAGCCGGGCCCCTGGTACATGAACGTCAACACGGCCATGCGGGACACCTACAACACGCTCATCATACACCTGGTGCACATGAAGGCTTCTCTCAACGACTTGAGCAAGGCTATGGAAGAATACAAGAAAGGTAAGCAGGTGTCATTTCTTTTGCCTATTGTCTTTTAAGAACGTTTAAAAACGTGAATATATGATCTAATCAATTTGTTTTTTTACTTGAAGGAAACCACTAATTGCTGTCTACCCAAAATGTGCATGTATTAACATTAAACGCACAAAAATCATAAAAGCGAAACGTGCAAAAGACGGATTTCGTTTAATAGAGTTACAATGTATTCACCATAATATATGAGATATCAAAGCATAAAGATATCATGACATTTCAGGTAGAAAGTAGAAAGGTTATTAATAAAACTCAATACAACAAATGAATAAAACAGATACTCATTTTCCGTCTGTCTACTCAAAAGGTTTAAAGGAGTCAAAGAAAAGATTACGGTAAGGTGAGTGATCGTACATACAGGGGTACTGCCTGGTGCGATCCGCCATTTTGTCACAAGGTAGCTTGGGTAATGCTGTGACGGGAAACAAACGGAGCATGCGCAGGTGCTAATATGCAAATTACAAACCAACCTTATCGGCAACAGCTTTCTTCAATTGCTGCGAACAAAGGGTTGGAGGCTTGCATATATGGTACCAGTGGTGTTTGTAGAAAACAGTCAGCTTCCTATGTATAATCTGCAGTGCTAAAACTTAACGAAAGTTTGTTTTACAATACATTATCAAAATATGGCTCATGTTTTTTCACAGATAATCAACTGAAGAATGCGTACCTGGACAAGCGCAAAGAAGATGATCACCAGCAGTGAACCAGTCCTGCCATGGACCTTTGACCGCTGGTGTCATAGCGGCTGTATCTTCTCATACCATTTATAGCCTCCAACATCCAGGTTTAGGGTCGAGGCATGTAGTTAGACGTTTTTTTTAGTATAATAGACATTGATCGATAACCACTGTACATAACCAAGTTCACAAACCCGAGATCATTGCTACTGTACAAACATGCTGTCTAAGTCCGGCTTATACAATTTCCACCTCACCGATACGAATGACAAGGGTCTATTGACTATGACGAGTAGATGATGGAAACTAAATGGGACAACACAGACAGTAGGGTAGATTTTACAAAATCGGGTCCATATTGATAAGGTGGATTCGATTGAATCTCTATATTTTTGTCCAGTTCACACATCTGGGTTTCAACTGACATTGTTAGAAAACGTGTCAGTTGTATATTTATATAAACCTGATAAACGGAACGATAAATGAAGCAATTGTTTTATATGTGTGTATTGTTCTGTGTGTGTATGCTTTACAAACCTACGTAACACTTTATATGTATCACGATCAGTTACTAGGCAAGAGTTGGTTTCTAAGGTATAGCTTTTCTGTTCTAAGTGTAGAAAAGAGAACATCGTGATCAAGAAAGGTGGCAAGATGGGAGCATTTTAGTACATAGATATAGTACCAGGGAGGGGATAGTGAATGATGATGTTGATGTGGCTAGCTTGGAGATACCGAATGAAATGTTTCGTCCCATGTTCTAAACTCAGGGTAACACGTGCCCTTGTGTTTATAGCTAATGTGTTTATCTCGCATACTATGTACAGAAAATATAGTCGTCATTAGTTTTTCTTATTACTTATTTTCTGTGATTGTTGCAGTGGCAAAGGTGATGATTAGGAAGGTGATACAAAACCAGTGAATCTGCCGCATATGGGGTATCGATATCTTGTAGGTGGTGTATGGAATGTTATGGGTCTAAGTACGATTCCAATAAAAACAAGTCCGCAAACAGAGTTCATGTCAGCTTTTATAAAGCTTTTGGTGGCTTCAAATTGACATTCAAGCAATCTATTATAAACCTGAATTCAAATTCTTTTTATACTGGAATGAATAAGAGTAATCAGAAATAAAGTTACTGCTATGTCGAAATGCCTGTGTTTCCAATTGTTTTGAATGGGTGTCGTGTATGTGAGTGACGGATTCAAGGAAATATCTATAGGGTTCAGGTGTTACTTATAGATACAATGTGCATGTACATTCAAACTGTAAATAAACGGGGCTGGGCTTTTTTTACAATTCGATAAGTTTGGCTGTTTTGTCACTTAGAAAACTCTGAACGCCATGGCCATTGGCAAGACCATTTTGTCAACAGTAAAAAAGTCACATTGACAGAGAGAGGCACGAGGATCTCCAAAGCTTCCTGTCCAGTATGATAGAATGTACAGGAATCAGTCTAGCCCCTTTTGGGCGAATTGATGTTGTGGTTTGGTTGTACAAGTGCGTTTGCTTCATCGTGGATTCGAGTACTGCTGGAGTCATGCTTTTATCTTTTAATTTTTTTTAGAATATATTTCTGTACCATCTTGATCCTCAATGCTGGGCTAAGCGTTGGTAGGGTAATATCCATCGAAGGTCGTAAGGCATGCTGTGATTGGCTCCTAACAAATTTAATCCTGTCAATAGTGCAAACCTTATCGACAAGAAAATTCGTTCAATAGTGACAAGAAAGTACTTCATAAGAGCATCCTGTCATCAGCCCTTGTCGAATAGGAGATTTGCATTGCATCACCTGCCACTTGGAGCACATTCCAGTCCCAATAACACTCCTTATGTGCAGCGTTTTTAATTTTAAAAAGTTGAAATACCACCAGGCAAACCTCAAACAAGTGACACCTTACTGCATCAAAGTATTTTGGCTTCATGGAGTCATGAGGTACTACAAAATCGAGTGTCATTTGAGACCATTTGACACAACTACAAAACTGTCAAACTACAAGGATATTGCATCCCACTTGACACAAGCTGTCCTGGACATAGCCTCGTCATGACAACAACATCATTATAATGATTCGAATGAGACGCAAAAGGTCCCGGATTCCAGTGTAGTCACCTGTGATAACCTCTCTCTCTATACGACATTTTCCCCTTAAACCGCCCCCCCCCCCCACACACACATACCTTGATCTACTACTATAAGAGAAACACGATATCCATTTCCACCTGTTACAGTCAAGGTCCAACACTCAACAGCAATGTTAAACTTTAGTACGTCGAGACACAGCTGTATTTATTTACATAAAACAACATCCCACTATCTAGTTTGTGTTTATTCTACGGGGGTCCCAGAGGCAACATTGTCTGTCGGGGGCGTGGGGCATCCCGAGTCGTCGGACCTGCTCGGTTGGTTGCTTTGCACATTGCATGGCACAGGGCTGGACTAGGGAGCAGTTCTCAGCATAATCAACAAACAACTGAAAAGAAAGTAAGCACATTCTGTTCCTTTGACTTCCTTGGTATGTAGCAGAATTGAGAATGCGTATCTATCATAGTAGCAGCACATGTATAGTCAGGTAGTAATTGTCATTTTAAGTTGATGTTGACTAAGATATCTCAACTGATAGGTTGGGGCCAATATGGCGGCCGCGGCGGCTCAGTCATGTATGAAAAGTTGTCATTCGTCTCGTTCGGGTCAGAGATTGTCTGTCTGTCTGTCTTCTGTCCTGTTGTCTTGTTTACAAAAACATTCCATCGCCCATAATAATGGGGTGCCTGTTAGAATTGACAGCCAGTATCGAGACTTGTCAAAGTTTTTATGATGGTACTCGTGGCGGCGAGACAGACTACAGAGCAGGGCAATTATTTGGTAAAGTGTGACAACTTTAAGACAATATGCATAGACTTATACGAAGTAATTTTATCTAGATTCTACAAATTTCCTCTTCATTATACACCATCACCCTCGTTGTAAGTACGCTAGAACAGAATAGCACCAAACTTTTGCTAATAATTTAAACTGAGACTGCTAACAGTAAATATTCTGATTGAGGCCAGGGATACGGTAGGCTCATTGTACACTTCACTGCCTCTATCAGAAATTGCTACTAATTGCCACACACACACAGACACGGATACACACACGGACGTATATTAATATATGTGTGTGTGTGTGTGTGGGTATGAGTAGCAATTTCTGATAGT
>NC_049984.1:9957868-9981889 GCF_000003815.2 Branchiostoma floridae
CACGCATGCCCATACACGTGCGCCGGTACACACACGCACATGCACCCCCACACAGTTAAACGTAACCATTGAATCTGCAAGTTTATAAGTACTTAAATGCCACTTTGCATATACATGTATAATACCCAAGTACACAGTTGATACTGTGTATTACTGAAGTTTGGTTGACCAGACTTTAAGGAAACGCTCTAATTTCAGAGCAGACGTCGAGAGAGCCGCTACCACCATGAGGGACCGGATCAAGAAGAAGCTGGAAGAGGCCCGTGAGCCGCTGGTGAGGGAGATGCAGCCCCTGCCGGTGTTCGGCCTGCTGTTCCAAAACGGCATCCTGACGTCCGACCAACTGGACGACATCCTGCCGCACAAGGAGCGGCTACAGCTGAATGAGAAGGTTCTAGACGAGCTGCCCGAGAAGGGAGACGAGGCCTTCAACGTGTTCACGTTTGCCCTGAACGAGCATCATCAGCCTCAGCTCAAGGAACTACTGGAGAAAGGTACGGGATGGGGGATAGATATGACACACAAAAACATGCACTCTTCCCCATAGCTAAATAACGTTTTATAGGATGGCTATTGTAAGACATTTCAAGTAGTAAATAGCAAACACAGGCATCTTCGTCACTAATGATATCATGTTAAAAATTGATGTTTAAGTATTCAGTAGTATTTTGCATGCTATTGGGAATGATATTGTGTTGTAATGGCAAGGTTCACTGCCTATGCTTATACTATGCTTTTGGTTCACTGTTATATTTGAAGTGTGTATTCAGCTCCTATTGGGCTGCGTGTGTAATAGGCTGGTGTAACTATTATTCTCTCTATCTTTTATAGATCCTGGTGTGGGATCGTCCCATGCCAACAAGGGTAAACAGCTAGCTCTAAGCGGGTATTAGTTGGTGTGGTTTTAGCAGCAAAGGCAACAGTTGGTTCGGCTAGTGTACCTTTGTGAAGTTTGGTTCATGTTCTTGGTTTCTAGCCGCATCATGTTTCCAGGGCTGACTTCGAAATGATTTGATTCTAGTTTTTATACTGGAAGCGACATTAGTAGATTAATAATTCTCTCCCAGCATTACACGTACCCATCCCAGTGGTGCGTTTGACCGTTTTGAATCCGTTTTTCGTCTCTTATAAATTTATACTGAAAGCACATTGGATTTGAACCACAATCTCAAACTTTCATTATACTATGCATTGGTTAGTAAGTTGGTTGACTGGTTGGTTAGTTGATTGTATGGCTGTTTTGTTGACTGATTTACTGGTTGAATGATTGATTGGTAACTCTACGAGCACTGATTGGTTAATTTTAACTCCCCACAGAGTACGATCCTCTGTACCCGACCTCTCCAGAGCCAATAACCAAGCTGATCGGCACGGTAATTCATTCATTCATTCATTCATTCATTCATACATTCATTCACAATGCAAAGGCTTGTTAACGCCTGGGCTAATTACTTTGAGACCTTGTTCACTTCCCTTAAATGCCACATATGTATACATGATAGAGAGCAAATATTCATTGTGGAGGAATACGCACATTATTCATATTTTTTGTCAGCATCTCAGGCACATTACTTTTTGTTCTTTTTGAGACCTCACTTACGGATCATAAGTGACGATCCCTCCCCTTTCCCCAACAGATTCCTCTGTCCAAGAACAAAATGAGCCCGGCTCTGCAGGACCGCCTGGAACAGCGCCGCGAGCGGATCGTGAGCGAAATGCAGCCGCTCACGCTCTTCGGCCTGTTCCACCAGAATAAGGTCTTTGATCTGGACGATATGGACAGGCTCCTGCCTCCGGGAGAGCGTGAGAGGGTCAACAAACGACTCTTGGATGTCCTTCCCGAAAGGTACGATTATCACTGAATGGTGATGATATCAAGTGCGTATGTGGCGTCGGGCGTGGCGTAACTGAGTTCGATCCCCGCCGTTCCCCCGACGTTGTGCCCTTGGGAAAGGTACTTTACACGACCTTCCTCATTTCACCCAGGTGTAAAAATGGGTACCTGACTTCGGTCGGGGAGGTAAAAGACTACATTTACCTTCTGTCTGTACTGTATATGTGGCACTGTTAATATAAGTTACAAACTTGAGTGCAGTGCCACATCTAGAATCGATACGTAGACTCTTGTTACGATTGACCCTTATCTTGATCTTACTACCTATATTACAGAGATGACCAGGGGTACGACATCCTGAAGTTTGCCCTGGAAGAAAGTGACCAAGGGCATCTGCTGAAATACATGGGCGGGCAGAGGACGCAGCCGACCGGACCACGAGCAGGAGATGTGCCTGGTATGTTGGATATGCGATTAATAGAGGCAAATAAGTTGACAGTTGACCGACTTGCAAGATATAAAAGTCAATGTATTTCCCACTGTAATTATGACTCTGGTGAGCTCTCCCCTAACCCTACCCAGTTAGAACCCTTTGCCAGGTCATCACCATCCATAGCTTATCTTCGTCTCCGTGTATGTGCCAATTCCATTTAGTTGAGAGCTCAGACAAGGAGTAGAGGGGCTTTCGTCCAAGAAAAGGTGGCACCGGTGCTGTAGTTGGATGGTTACCGGCTTTTGGCTCATCAGTAGGCAGGGGTGCCACTCCCTGACCGCAACCCTGTCGGGTGGCGGCGAGTATCTGTGGCTATGTACAATCTTACCTGTATATCACCGGGGCATTCCACACATTGTTTAAATGTCTAAATCTATCCTTTACAGGGGACTCGGATCAACAAACTCGGCAAACAAACGGATACATGACTTTCCCGAAATCCGCCGACGAAGCCCACTCGGGACAAGAGCCAGGTTTTCCCTCTCGCGACCCGGCGTTCTCGGTAGAAGCCCCACGGTATGCAGACGAAGCTCACTCTGCCCGACTGCCCGAGTTTTCCAGCGAAAGGCCACGACATCTGGGTCCCGGGCCGGGGTTCTCGGTTGACCCTCCCAGATATGCAGATGAGGTTCACTCTGCACCGCCGCCTGGGTTCTCTGAGGGGTCCTCGCCATTCTCTCGCCCGGAGAAACAAGGCTACAAGGGGTCTCCCCGCTCTGGCGACGACTTTAACGAACCCCACCGTGACGGACTGTCTGCATCCACCGGCGAGATTCCGCGGAAACGCACCTTCACGGAAAAGGTCAAGAACTACATGGACGAGAAGTTCGGAGGGAAGAAGAAGGGTTGGCAGGGATCATCTTCCAGCATTTCCGACCAAGATCTGCCCACCCAGCCGAAGTTTGCCGGATCCGAACCCGATCTACGCATGCGTAAGCCCAAGAAGGGTCACGTGAGTTTCGAGCCTCTTGATGTAGATGGCGTGGAGGAGTCACGTTGGAGGAGTGGGCAGTCCACCATTGAAAAGCCGAAGTGGACCAAGCCATCTGTCGACCTGAAAGCACCGAATTGGGGTTTCAGAAAACAAAAAGGTGACGCCGATGCAGATGTCGATGTCGAGTCTCCCGATTACGAGGGTCCGGAGGTTGACAAGCCATCGCGGTGGAGCTTTAAAAAACCAAGCTGGAAGTCTCCAGACTTGAAGAAACCAAGTTTCGAAGGGCCCGACCTTAGCTGGAAGAAACCAAGTTTTGAAGGACCAGATCTTAACCTGGAGAAACCGAGTCTTGAAGGACCAAACCTTGACTTGAAGAAACCAAACCTGAGTTTTGAAGGGCCTAACCTGCAGAAACCAAACCTGAGTTTTGAAGGGCCTAACCTGCAGAAACCAAACCTGGAGGCGCCTAATGTGAAGAAACCACACTTCTCGGCACCGGACATCAGCTTCCGAAAGCCAAGGATTGAAGGCAATGGACCAGACATCAAGGGGCCACCGAAATGGAGTTTCAAGAGGCCAGACTGGAGTTTTAGGAAGTCCTCCAACGACTTGGATTCACCCAACGACAACGACGGAAGCATCGAAAGTGGTGACGTCAACGTGTCAGCTCCAAACGTCCAGCTCCACAGGTCTGATGAAGTACAGGCCAACCCGAGGGTCAAGATGCCGTTCGTGGACTCCGGTCACGAGCCTGGAACATCGTCAGACTCGGATGATGACGACATCGATAGGAGGAAGAGGTCGTCGTTCCTTGATCGATTCTTCCGTAAATCACGGGAAGACCTGTCCGCCCCGGACAAGCCCACCAGCAAACCGACCAAAAAGGCCGAGCAACAGAAAGTGACGCCCGAGATGGAGAAAGAAATGAAAGAGGCCGCCGCAAGGTGAGCACTGCAAAGTTTCAAGTCCAACATCTGTAACCTTCTCTATGCCATACGAACTACATGTACTTTAAATCCATCACTTACTGTTACTCAACAAGTTTACTTTTTTTGCCAAACGCCTTATACCATCCATTGTGTTCGACAATGACTAAAGTTGTTAACAGTTTCGTTGTCTTCGTTCCCATCTTAGAATCGCCAAGAATGAGCGCATGCTGAAACTCCTGCACGACATGACAGACAAGGCTCTGTACCACGCAGTGAAGAAGGAGAACCTGGAGGACAAGGGACAGAAAGACCTGGCCAAGCTCATCCGTACGCCAGGAAAGGAACCCAGAAATGGTTGGCAATGGTCTTTCTGGTCTTTCTACAGTTTGATATTCAGTGTGCATATGAGCAAAAGTTACAAACTTGCACCTGGGGCTGTACCTGTATGTTTCGTATACCAACGGCAAAATGTTGAATGCAACAATCTCCGTTTTGGGGCCCGGGGCAAAGATTGAGAAACAATAATGTTTTATGGCATACGACTCTGCCAAATTTTGCATTCTTTGTGCTGTCTATCACACAACATATTAATCTAATAAAATTATCTGATGACTCACCAGATGAGGGTGTGGTGCTCCTGGACAAGATGACGGAGGAGCTGCAGTACCTGCAGAAACAGCGCACCAGTGACCAGGTCCAGGCGCCGTCCTGGTACGCTAACGTCAACACGGCCATGCACGATACCTACAACACGCTGATGCTGCAGACCATCTCCACCAGGAGCGCCCTGGCCGAGCTGGAGAACACGCTCAAGATGTACCGCAGAGGTCAGTATCTTCTGTAACACTAAAACTGTCATCCTTCTGACGCCTTATCGACCATGACTAAAACTGTACTTAGCTACACATGCAACTACACCGGTGATCCGTATTTGACACCTGTTAGCCGTTTGTCCTATTTGCGAGTTTGTGGGTGAGTGAGTGGGTGAGTGAGTGAGTGAGTGGGTGGATGGGTGGGTGGGTGAGTGAGTGAGTGGGTGAGTGAGTGAGTGAGTGAGTGGGTGAGTGAGTGAGTGAGTGGGGGAGTGAGTGGGGGAGTGAGTGAGTGAGTGAGAGAGTGGGGGAGTGAGTGGGTGAGTGGGTGAGTGAGTGAATGAGTGAGTGAGTGAGTAGGTGAGTGATTGAGTGAGTGATATCCCAATGATTGCATGTTTTGTAAATGATAGATGTAGTAATTGCATGCATTGGAAAGATTTAATCGTAGCATAGATTTGTCATGCTTTTAACTGCTTTGCCTATGCATTTAATCATGGACATTTCAGGTATCGATATTTTAGTATTCGACATATGTAGTATATACGTTTATATAAAGATTGTTAACTCATTCATTTATTTGATGATAGTGATACCGCTGATGACGTTTACATCACAGATATAGACACTAAAGCTCTCCACGTTTTCATAACTATTGCTTCTTGCTTTCGAGGAGAATGCTAAGTGATTTGATTTTATCTTTCACCATTAACAGATAAACACCTGAGACGATACGTGGACAAACTGTCCTGAGCTGACCGTCATATTGAAGATTATATCCAAATGGACCTGAACTATGGATAGAATAACTGGTATTCTTGGGATAGGACATTCTCTCGGTGCTTTTCCTCTTTATGCGTATCTCCTCATGCTTTTGGTCACGAGTTCAACATTGTAAACGTGCTCATGTGTAGACAACATCAGCATGTACATTTGAACACTGTACAAAGCAGACGGTGAGAAAATTGATACTATTGTACAGCTGGTAAAAAAGCAAACAGATATATTGGAATCTTAAGATATGGGATCGGAACTAGCCAACATTTTTTGATAGCCATATAATGTAGCACATGGAATCATCTATGCATACATATAGTGAAGCAGTCCTAAAGCATTGATTTTGCAATGCAACTCAACTAGTCTGTCATATCAATGGACTGGACATAACGAATATGATGTTATGATATGACGAAAGACTCATGCAGGTAGCTGTTATAAAGATATATGATAATCTAATCTAATTATAGAAATATGATAATGGAAAGAGTATTAAAGGGGATTGAAATTATTCACAAAATATAAAGCAAAGGCCTGTTTCGGCTGGAGAATTAGATATTTCATATTAGAGGAGCCAAGTCAAGATGTACTTTTTTTCTGTCTGAATGAGAACTAAGATCAAATATAGATCAACGACGAAAAAAGATCCGTGTTGATAGTACATAGAATGCATTGGTTTTATTTATTTGGTTTTCTAGATATGACAATAGTATATACTTTTGTCATTGCGTATGATGTAGCGGTTTGCACATGTATATAGACGTAGGGCACATAAGCAGATAGTCACATCAATGAGATGCACATCATGCCAGTCATGGGAAACAAACATGGCGATATTATTAGCTGACTGGAAATTCCCCAAAGGTGTCAGTGGTTTATGCATGGCATATATTACATATTGTACTATACTCTCCTTAGTAATTAGTGTCTCTGGTTGAACCTGAAATATGAGCTGGGGCTCATGGTGTATCCACATCCATCTCGGGCGGTAGAAATAAATCAAGGTTGAAAAACATTCGCACGACTTTGTTAATCACTAATGTACTATTACCAGTATAACTTTACTATAAGTCCCATTTACTTACTTCTCTTTTAAAAGCAATTCGTTGATTCAAATGGGGTCTGTTACTCTAAACAGAGGCCATTGTTTTAAAATTGTAACCATCCACCATGAGCATCATTGCCGTTATGACTCCCTTGCTCTGCAGTAACATTGCAATAAGACATTGTCTGTTGAAGTGTTAGTGTACAATTGCAAGTATACATGTAGGCAACCGTTTTCACCAAAAAGCATGCTATTTTGACGCTGTCAGACCAACAAATACAGTGCTCGAGTTTCCGTGGCCAACTCACGATAGACATAATAGTACCCTTCATATTGAAGACTTACTCAGATATCCTTTCGATTTAAAAATCGAGTTTCTTAAATGGGGAAAAGGAAAAACCACGACGTATTGACGTCACCATGTGTTTACCATAACATGGTAATTAGGTTTGATAGTCGGGTGCAGTATCGTCCAGCGGTGTAAAAGAGAACTGCAGCAGTGTCGTCATAACGAGTCTTTCCACACACTGGTCTTTCAAATGTGCCCATGAGAACAGCGATTGTCCTGGCTTCACTCTTGGATGGCTAAATAGCCGGGGTCAGATCGGGAGCAAGGGGAGGGTCGCTTGGCGGACGATCAACACACGAAGTTTGTACACCTATTCAAGTGAAGCAAAACGCTAGGCCTAGCTGAAAATATTTACTATCCTTTTTAGATAACTTATCGTGTCATTTTAAAAAGGACATCTAACTGTCATTTAAATCTACCAAATATGTGAAAAGTCCCAGGGGCAAGCAAAAGGGGGCGTTGTCGCATGAACTCGTTAAGAAAGAACGAAGCAATGAAGAGCTTATTGTTTGCGTTACCGTACGGATGTCCCGGATCAACCTCGGGCCCTGTTCACATCCTCACTCTGAGATTCTCAGTGTTCTGTCATCTGTACAGTAGTAAGCACCACTGGGCAATCACAATACGCAGGGATTGGGTTGTTTCTACCTGTCTGTAACTTATGATCTCTGTTCCCGATCGCAGGAACGAACTATGGGTAGAAATACTTCCCGCATTGTTCCGTAATGAGGTCTTATTGAAACAAAAGGACTATAATTAGACTGATTAAAATGGGAAGCCATACATTAATTTGCATTCATTAAAAAATTCCTCTTCCAATCATCTGCATCTGGTCATAATCTTATCAACAAGCTGCAAGTGTAACCTCGTTCTAGCATGAATTCTTTACTAAGCGTACCTGATATGTTATAAAGCAACCATTTAGAAACCCGTTTCCTTATGAGACATTTGTAAGCGGCACACGTAGGTGGGTGACGACACAGGTCAGGACGGCAGTGGTCGGACGAGTTGTACCGGTGTGCAGACACCCTCACCCGCCTGCATACAGCAGGTATCGCCTGGCCTGCGCACAGAGCGGCTCCACAAACTTACACCAGGGACCGCACGGGCTCGACTCACAGGCATCGCCACCTGCTGCCTCACAAAGGGTACGTTTCACAGGTTCTCTATGTTGTTGTTGTCACTTGTTTATGTTCTTTTGCTAACTATGATGTTTTGCACAAGTTACTAACAGTCAGCGGTACTTAGAACACGCCCCCAGAGTACAAACACCGTAGTTTTATTACAACAAAACAATTTAGTTGTGACGACTACATTACATTGTCCTAGCTACTTAACGGAATACAAAGGCATGACTGGTTGGAAGTGGAACAGAGTTTTGTTCTTTCGGGGATCTATACATATTTGACAGCATACTTGACTTGAAGTAGGACGACAGGCATGTCAGGTAAGAAGGGGTCAGGTAGGTCAAATTAGAAACAACGCTTCGGTAAACATGTCACGTTTTCTTCTTAGTTTATGAAAGAGTGACTATGACCGATTCATGCACATCAAAACGTGATATGATGACAGTTTCTATATCTTTGGAATGCGGCACAAAGGTGTGGTGATTTTTTCAAACCTGGATTCAATAGCTTTAAGATAGGTACGATGCAAAGGGACCAAAGCTAAGACATTGATTTAGAATTAGTTGGCGTACATAAAATAATGAATCAAATACAAAGTCACTGCTAGTGTATACATCTTAAGTCAATTGTTCTCTTTGAAAAAAATACAACAATAACACCCAGATGCCGTGTGTCAAAAGTCTAGCGTCAGGTAACTTTACCCCTGTAATTAAAAGGAAGGAATTTCTGTCATGAAAAACAAAACTTCCGGGGATTCAACTTAACTTCTGCTTTTTGCTCTTCAAATAATACATACAAACTTAAAACGGATATCAGATGTGATTTCCTGTAAACCATTTGGTCATTACTTTCGTAATCAAGATCAATAGTTAGAAGTACAGCTAGCATTAATCCACCAATTGACAATTACACAACAAAGAAATGAAGACAGGCCTCGAGCAGAAAATAAGTCATGACGCATGGTAGCCGGAACAGCAAGCAATCGAAAGGACGAAAATTCCTTTTGCTTAGGTCACCTTTCCTAACAGGGGCCCGGCCGGGCTGTTTTAAGAGACGAAAAATGTGTATCTAGAAATATACACAAATCATATCCATGAGTCTTCTCATTGCGTTCTGTGTATTTTGGTGTCTTTTCTATCATCATTTTCGTTCCCGAAAGCTTGCCGGCTTTGGAAATGTGACCTACGCATTACGAAGTCACTTGGATAAGCTCGGATAAGCTCTAAGATAAATATTGGATCTTCCACCACGAGTGGGTTTACCGCATAACAAACACTACTTAATTAAGGGGCTATTTTGCAATTCAACTAAACAATTTCCACGTGATTAATACATAATCACTATAATTCAAACCACTATGATGCCGAAGTGGCATGCACAACCACGTGTGACCCAGTACTAGAGTGGCAATCTATTTTCGCTAAAGACTGCTTTGACGTCAGGAAATATGCCACAGAATGCCCCACGGGCATTTTATATTCATCTAGCTGTATAGGTTTCTCTAATTGTCATTGTATCTAAAGTTGTAATGTATAAGGCTTTATACAGGTGTCCCTCACTTTTCTTGTGTGGCTGGATAGAACTTTTGGTCCTGATCGTTATACCATCTTCAGACAACTTAGTTCTTTATACAAATGTAATCTTTCTCATTCAGCAGACACCCTCTGCGATGTTTTCATCATTTCGGCAACTAAACCATCTTGATTTGCTCATTTTTCAGCTGCTTTATACGAATTACAGTATGGTCGGAAACTTATTTTACTTGGAAACGATCGAAAATCAATGCGCGCGAGGATATCATCCATATAAACATATCAACATGACCTTTAAATAAGAAAGTAATCTATCAAATATTCTGGGCTATTTCACATTTGATTTCCGGACCAGCAGGTGTTGACATACTTCAAAACAAAAGCTATCTCGGGATTCTATATCTAGTTCTTCCGCCCTTAGTCAGGTATGTCCATACGGTGACTCCGTCACGAAAATCGTCCCGATTCTGTTCACAGTGAGGACCTCTCTGTCAAATGTGGGTTTGTTGTGTCATATGACTATTCATTGTGACATTGTGCCCCGCATTAGACCTAAACATAAATAATTTCATGTCGGAACAAGTTATCCTGTTGGAGTAATGGAATTCACAATCACCGGAACAGCCGCATCATCAGTGACGCATGTTTAGTTCTATGCCCCTCCCTACACTAGCTGTTCTGTGATGATGTAGGTAGGGGCTATAGTATTGATAACTATTATTTAAAGGGATTATTATCGTATGAGTGCCAAACTTAAACCAGAGGCCCAAAACCATGATCAAGTCAAACAAACATGGGTTATGTGCATTTGACACAAACACAAGTGGCCAAAAATGAACAATCCCAACTTAATTTGCTGGTTCTACTGTACATGTAACGTTACCACCAATATTGACAATGCCCGTCAATGGTTATCTTTTTTGTCAGCGTGCATTGTACCACACGTATCCTTAATACGACCAATATTTACTCAACATCTCTTCCATTGCAGATGACTTACTACCTAAAATTTAATATCCATGTGTATCAAATTCTCAGTCATACGAGGAAAGTTCACCTGGGTAAGGCCCAACCCTTTCCGTGATTAGATTAAGTTTAGTTTGCTCCATAAGTACTCAGCCTTACAAGCTGTAAACAACCATAGCTGTGCACTGTCTAAATGCATCTACTCATATTTCAGCCAGCTAGGGCGCTCGAGGATAAGACCCCTTCATCAGTTGTGCAGTGGAGCTAGACACGCGGCAACATGAAGACGGAGTACATCCAGGCGCTGTCCAAACAGCGGCCCGCCCTGGTGAATGAGATGGACCCGTTACCCGTCATCAGCACCATGGTGAACAAGGGGCTGCTGAAGCAGCGCATGGCAGACTACATGCTGCCGGAGGACGTGCGCAGGTATGTTGTGCATGGTACTTACTATGCGGCATACTTTCGTTTAAATCTTATCTACTTGAAGTTTACTACCAAACAAGGCTCATGGAGCCACTCATGCGTTTTGGGTTACAGTATACTGGATTCTGAAGGCAGATGTTTGTTTACATTGGTCCATGTTTGCCACACTTTCTGAAGAAGATTATGGTCGATGGATAAAATTTCTTCGTTAAACATACTCGTACAACTCACATGACCATGAGCAATCACAAAGTCATCATGATATACAACTGTAGGAAAGCGCCATCAATGTAAACGCAAGCCTAGCTGTAGGCTGAGCAGGCAACCGCAGAAGGGGCTAGGACAATTCAACGACTGCTAACTCAGAAGAAGACATCACGTGCATGTACTTCAGTGTTGACGTACATATATATATATATATATGTACAAAATCTGTGCGTCAAAAGAGAACCTTTTTGAATAAAAGATATACATACATGCAGTACATCTTGCAACATTGTGTTATTGGTACAGGCAACTCAACGAGAGAATGATCAACGCCCTCCCCCCACAAGGGGAACCGGCATATGACATCCTGAGGGATACACTGAAGGGCAGCGGACAGGGGTTCCTTGCAGACACCATCGACAAGACAGAGAAAAAGACAAAAGGTCTGTTTATTTATTTTACACAAATAATAACTAGTAATACTAGTAAAGCTAAAGACAGCTTTTCTTATTATCTATTAACTGACGTGTCTATTGTTTTACTAGGGGTACTCCTAAGTTCATGTTGCCTTGCTATGGGTGTTAGAACTCCAAAGTTGCAACAAAGAAGTGTAGAAAACATAGCATGCTGTACTGAACAGCGCTGGGCGTATCAATATACAGTAAGGGGAGCAGAGAAGTAAAGCAAACTCTTGCATCGTGGCAAAGAAAGGTTTTTTAGTGCAATTATGTGGTAGTAACTGACTGTCCGTGTTCCGCATAGGAACGACAGAGGAAGCTGTGACGGTGCACCGTAACCTCCTGCTGCAGAACATGCAGCCCCTGCCGCTGTACCGCACACTGGTAGACTCAGGCATGGTCAAAGATGCTGATGTGGAGGAGGTGAGCTTTTTGTCTTAGAGTTATGATAAACAAAGCTCCATGCAGTCATTTACATTCCGTCTATAGCAATACAAGCAGAAATGCCAGAAGTCATTGTTTTGATGCCCACACGTAGCTGAGCAAGCTAGCCAGCAAAAGTGAGCTTGTTGAGACAAGCATCGAGCAATATCAGTATAGATAATGTTCTGATATGCCTTGCAGTTGTTGACAAAAGACAAGAAGAAGAAGTTGAATGAGAAGCTTCTCACCTACCTGACAACCCGCAGTAACGAGGGTCACGAGGCGTTCCTCGGTGTTCTGCGGGAGTGCGGCCAGGGCAAGCAGGCAGACGGGCTGGACCAGGCGGCGTCCACGGCAGAGAAAAACACAGAACGTAAGATAGAATTTGGAAGGGAGTCATTTTCGCGGTAGTTTACAGGCAACGATTTCTTTGTCACATTCCATTTCACTGCTCCTCAAGGACCATAATACACATGGCGATCTACTTGCAGGATCTAAGATTGAACTGATCAGAAACATTTCCACACGAAACATCATAGTGTAATTAGATACAATTGTATTCTAAGATTAATTTACTTTACGTTACTTTATGTAATTTGGCGTCTTGAATGCACTTTCTATTACACTTTACATCTAATATTTCAAAACTTCATTCGCAGCACCCATGGGTGGTATTTGTCACATCAAACGAATATAATCCTCATCTCACAGCCATACGCTTACATACGCTCTGGCGTATGGCATAGAACCCCTTTTCTTGTATAATTAACGACAATTCAGTTTGGTGGGAAATAAGGCTGTGAAATTGAAGGCGGGACATTGCATATCTGTCCTACGTCCTTGCAATTGACACCTTTCAGCTTGGACTGGTCGACCTAAAAGAGCCTCTGAAATTAATGTTACAACTATGAGATGTAAAAACCTAGGTCTCTTGTTCCATCTGCCAATACAGATGCCAGCAACAGGAGTAGTTTTGCCCAACCTCAAGCGCAGAAAACTCCGACTAGCCAGCCGGCTAAGTCTCCCGCCCCAGCAACTATCCGCAAGGATACGAAACCTCCATCCTCACAGCCTACCAAGCCTACCACTCCAGCGAACATCCGTGAGGATACTAAACCTTCTAAGATGGACACAACCACCACCCTGACCAAACGGGAGGCTCCAACGAAAGACAAGTCTCCTTTAGCTCAGTCGGAACAAAAACCACCAGGTCCTGCGTCTCCTGAGACGAAACGAGCACGATTAGAAGTAAAACCACAGACAAACCAAGATGCAAGACGTTCAGTGAGCCCGGAGAAGTATAACGTCAAGGATTTCAAACCAGGGACTCGCATACGGTAAGCTTTTAGCTTGACTTTGACTTGAAGTTGAATACCAACATTCAAAAGTAATGATCTGCTTCCATTCGTTGTCATTGGAAGTTGAATTTGGAAGCAAAGGGGGCGTGAACTAGATCTTCGACACATGGTATTGTTGTAATCTTACGTATACGTTGCTTTTGATACTAACAACATACATCAAGTCAGATCACGGTTAAAAACACAATCTGTTAATCATATTAAACCTGTCGTAAGATGTTGTCCTAATACTTAGCTTCAGTAGAAGGTGTAGAATTTGTCTCTGTTACAAGTAGCTGCATTAGATAAAGCCATATTTGTTCAGAACACTACATAACAAAGTCCTGCACGGGAACCTTTCTCCTCAAGGTGGCGCGAGACTCCGCAAAGTGCCTTGGGAAAGTGGGGACAGCAACTGGCAGCATCACAAGATGCGCCTCCAAGTAACAAACCAGGGCCAGGAGAGCAGACCTCAAAAGACGAGCCAAGCAAAGAAAGAGAAAGTCGTACCCAAGGAACCAGGAACGCTCCAAGCAGAGCTCCTGACAAGGCAGAGCCCACTTCCCTTAAGCCACAAGATAAGATCTCGTCCTCACCAGGGACGACCAGTCTTGGACCACCAGAGCGTGCACCACCGGCGTATTCTCCTTCATATTCCAAACCAAGCAGTTCCACACCAAGCAGTTCCACACCAAGCAGTTCCACACCAAGCAATTCCACACCAAGGAGTTACGCTCCAAGCAGTTCCACACCAAGTAGTTTCAAAGCAAGCTCTTCCGAACCAAGCAGTTCCAAGCCAAGCAGCTCCACTCCAAGCGGTTCCAAACCAAGTAGTTCCACACCAAGCAGTTCCGAACCAAGCAGCTCCCGAGTACAACCTGCGTCAGACTTGGATGCCAGACTGGACAGGCTATTTTCAAAACTGGACACCTTGGAATCATCGCTGACAAAGAAGCCTGATGAATCTCATCCCCAATCCTCCTCTCCTTTAAACAGACCAACAACAAAGGTCGAAGAGAAAACTCATTCCTCATACTCGTCGCCGTCGAAAGACATGAAAGATTCCCCCGTCCGAATCTCTTCCCCGGCCTCTAGCAGGCGTGAAACAAGTCCTGGACAGGATTCGTACCGATCCCCCGACAACTGGAGTAAAAGCAGACCAGACGACTCTTTCAGTTCGTACACGTCATCTGCTACAGAAACACCAAGTCGAACGCTGCCCGATGAGTCGTTTGATTCATACCAATCTCCATCGTCCAACGCTTCTGACGACAGGCTTCCAAAAGATTCTTTCCAGTCACCTCTGTCTTCAACGACGGGTACACCAAGCGAGAAAAGGCAAGAGGTCAGCTCCGTTTATTCTCCTGACAGGTCGACTTCCAGTTTATACTCGAAGCCTTTCTCCCCTCGGACACCTGTTGACGATAGCCCAAACAAGACGGGAGATTCCTTCCATCATACCCCTACTGGCCAAAGTTCGAAAAAGACAGAAGAGCCTTTCAGCCGGGAGCGGCCGAAGACTACAGATACGCGAACTGAAAGGACGCCGGAAGACTCCTCACCCGCCCGAGATACTGGTACGCAGCCCTTTCTCTCTCCACAAGATGAAAAGCGTTACATCGAGAAGAATATGGACCAAGCTGCTGAAAAGTTGGAGGCTAAGCTAGGTGAAGTAGCACCCACGTTCAAGAGTTCGTACAGCACTACTATCAGCTCCCCTTCTAAGACTAAACCTCCAGAGAAGCCGGCACGATCTAGCACTCCCAAAGTGCCGTACGAAAAAGTCCGTATCGAGAAGAAAGATGACGAACCAGTCTTTAAACCATGGAACAAGAGTAGTTCTGCAGAAGTGACTAAAGAGACCACAGAAGATCCAGCCTCTCCCACTTACGACCGTCCACACAGACAAGAGACTCCTGTTGCAAACATGCATAATACACCGGTACAGCCAACGCCAGCGGATGAGACGAAATCTTCCCCAAGTGTCCATTTCAGTGATCCGCTCATAAGTGAACCCATCTATGACGTCCCACGCGACTGGGAGCAGAACGAGAGACAGGAAGGCACGGCCGAGGATTCTGCCCCCCCGCCGCTACCCGAGCGGACTTCGCCGTCACCGACAAAGAAAACTTCGTCTTTTACTGACTTGTTCAAGAGGAAGGACAAACAAGACGAGAAAGGCCAACCTGACAAAAAGGAGAAAGGCGACAATGATGACGAGAAGAAACGTAAATGGGTAGCCATGTTTGTCGAAGCTATAAAGACGAAGAAGAAAGACGACAGCACTGACACCAAGGGCGTGTTAAGCGACTCCGAAGAGGAGACAGATAAAGAACGAGCTGATGTTGACGAAGGAAAAAAAGAGAAGAGAGGAGGTTGGGTGCGAGATGTCGTTGAAAGAATGAAGCAGAGCAAATCTGACGACGAACTAGACACTGTTCCGGAGGTGACATCCGACGAAGAGCGCGCCGCCAGAAAGGACGAGCAGCAAAAAGTAACGGATAAGGTAAAGGAAGGCGCTAAGAAGGCTGCAACAAGAACTAAAGACACGGCCGATAAAGCGGTAGAGGCAACCAAAGAAGGGGCCAACAGAGCTGCTCACGCCGCCTCAGAGAGCTGGAAGCAGCTGATAGCTGGGATGAAGGGGCGGGACGAGAAGAGGGAACAAAGCGGTGATCAAAAGAAGATGCGAGAAGAGAAAGACCATAAAAGCGGTGTCACAAAGGGACCAGAAAAGACGAATGAACACCGTGACGATTCACTGCCAGAAACAGTTGTCGTAACAGAAGACGAAGCTGGCAATGTCACCATTGAGTCTGACGTTAGCGACGACCTTGACATAGACGCTGACCTTGAACCGAAACAACAAGAGAAAAGCGGGTGGAAACTACCTGACTGGAGTCTACGATCACCCAAGTTGGGCCGCAAGAAGGAGCAGGAGTATGACGTGGACATGGAGTCTCCCGTGGAATCTGAAACCGTTAAAGAGAAAGATGACGACAAGAAAGGTTGGAAACTTCCCAACATTCCCGACATCCATCTCAAGAGTCCGGACTGGAAGTTCAGACGGGATAAAGCCTCGGGAAGCACATCTGAGGATGAGACGCTAGACAAGGCCAATGAAAAGAGAACTGGAAGAAAAGGGTGGAAGGAATTCTTCAGCACCCCGGACATAAGGAGTCCCGACTGGATGAAGAGAGACAGAAGTCCTCATCGTGATACAGACCCTGCTAAAGAACAGCCCAAGAAAGAGGAAGAAGAAAAGAAAGGATGGAATTTTCCCAGCGTCAATATCAAATCCCCGGACTGGAGTTTTGGACGGGATAAAAGTCCCGGGCGTTCATCTGTGTCCGCGTCTCAGGAAGACATCATGGAGCCAGAGGAGAAAAAGGAGAAAAGAAGATCCAAACCGGCAGATGAGAAGACTGAAACAAAGGAGGAAGCCAAAGAAGAAAACCAGAAGAAATGGAGAATGCCTGAGGTACATGCACCTAACATAAACTTCAAATCCCCCGATTGGTTTGGGAAAGAAGAGACACTAGAAAGGGCACCAGAGACAGAATCGTCCCAGAAAATTGAGGAACCACAGGAAGAAAAGGAAAAGAAATGGAAAATGCCAGAGTTCAATGCACTCCCTGACTGGAAGATACGACGGGATAAAAGTCAGGAAAAGGTGGAAGACCCTGGCACTTCAGATACCGTGGAAGAGAAAGGGGAACCAAAAGAAGAAACAAATAAAAAGTGGAAGATGCCGGAATTCCATGCACCTGACATTAAAATACCTGACTCATGGAAGATAAGACGAGATAAAAGTCAGGAAAGGGCAGAAGACACCGAATCTTCCGAAACAGAGAAAGAAGGAAAGGATCCAAAAGAGGAAAAGGGCAAGAAGTGGAAGATGCCGGAATTCCATGCACCTGACATCAAAATGCCTGACTTGAAAATAAGACGAGGTAAAAGTCAAGAAAAGGTGGATGACACCGAATCTTCAGAAGCAGTGGAAGAAAAGAAGGAACCAGAGGAAGGAAAGGACAAGAAGTGGAAGATGCCGGAATTCCACGCACCTGACTTTAAAATGCCTGACTTGAAAATAAGACGAGGTAAAAGTCAAGAAAAGGTGGATGACACCGAATCTTCAGAAGCAGTGGAAGAAAAGAAGGAACCAGAGGAAGGAAGGGACAAGAAGTGGAAGATGCCGGAATTCCACGCACCTGACTTTAAAATGCCTGACTTGAAAATAGGAAGAAATAAAAGCCAGGAAAAGGTGGATGACACTGAACCGTCAGAAACAGTGAAGGAAAAGAAAGAACCGGAGGAAGGAAAGGACAAGAAGTGGAAGATGCCACAATTCAATGCACCTGACTTCAAAATGCCTGACTGGAAACGAAACAGAAGTCAAGAAAATGTGGAAGAGACTCAGTCTTCTCAAGAACTTAACAAGCCAGACGACGAAAAGGAATTAGATGGCGATAAAGATAAGTGGAAGTTCCCTGACTTCCGTGCACCAGATATCAAAGCCCCCGACTGGAAAATACGAAGAGATAAGAGTGAAGAGAGAAAGCAGGGGGCTGAGGCTCCACAGGATAGCAAGGAGCCGGAAGACAAAAAGGACACTAAAAAGTGGAAGATGCCTGAGTTTCATGCACCTGACCTGAACTTTAGAAGAGATAAGAGTCCTGACAGACAGAAAGCACAAGAACATCCGACAGAAATCAACGGCGTGGAGGAGGATGAAGATAAGGACAAGAGGAAGTGGAAGTTCCCGGAGTTTCGTGCCCCTGACCTCAAGGGTCCAGACTGGAAATATGGGAGAGAGAAGAGTTCAGAGGAAACATCTGAAGCTGAAATGACAAATGGAGAGCAGGAACCTAAAGTTGAGCCGAAGAAGAAAAAGAAACAGACAAAGACCTGGAGTGTTCCTGATATCAACCTGAGGGCCCCAGACTGGAAGTTCGGCTCGAGGGACGACAAACAGCGTGCCTCTGATGAGCCTAAGGAGAAGAGGAAGTGGAACCTTCCCACCATGAGGGCACCGAGCTTAAACCTGAGGGCTCCAGGCACGAAGCCATCTGATGAAGACTGGCCGATGCTGGCCCGGAGTAGGCGGGGAAGAGATGTTGATGATGTAGAGAAGGCGATATACATCGACAGGAGGCCGAGAGAGTTCGAAGATGTAACGCTGAGTTCTGCAGACGAAGTGAACGCCAGCACTGAGAACGGGAGTGAGGATTCGAGGTCTGCTGAGTTGCCCCAGCCGGTAGCAGATGACATCAAAATTGCAGCTCAACGTCTTCAGAGTACGGAAAGGTGTGTAGATGTTTGTCATTTCATTTACAGTGAAAATCTTTTAGGACTGGGTAACCTGAAGTAGATAAGACAAGATGTAGATGAGGAGTACTGGTAACATGTCCCAGGGACTAGATTTCTTAAATAGGTGATTTTACTGTCAAAAACACTGGCGTTGAATAACATTTTTTTAAATGTCAGATAATGCCAGTATTTGTTAACAAGTTTTAACACATAAAACACTTGTGTTCACGTAAAATATGGGAAACAAGGGTAACCAGAATAGATCCCGTGCATTTGCCTACAAAACATAGGCTACTGAAGATGCTGCAGAACATGTCGGACAAGGCCATCAACCATGCAGTCAAGTGCGAGCCGCTGGAGGACAAGGGACAGCGGGACTTGGCGGACTCCATGTCTGATCTGCGGCCTGAGGAACTAACACGGAAAGGTCAGCTATTCTAAAAGATCATAGATATTTTTAGAAATTGTGTGACAAAGAAACTAAGGTTAGTCAAAACGTTGAAAGTCAAGTTTATTTGTTTATGAAACTTTACCATCACAATAGAGGGGAAGCCAATACAGGTGATTGCTCATCTCTACATGTTTTTGCTACTGCCATAAGGAGAATCAGAAACACACGTTTTTGGTCTTATTAATTTGTTTCAAACTAAGGCATTCAGGGCTTTAAAAATCACAAAGTTGAGTCAGGTATAAGAGACACCTTGCTGTGTTAACAGAACATGGCTCTATGAAACAGCTTGAATTACGTGCCCATGACATTGATATCAAGTAGCGTTTTTGTAACTTAGTCAAGTGTATTTCTGTGAGCCTATGGAATAGTCACATAGTCTTTTTGAGTCCATATTAGGGGCAGTGGTTTGTTAGCCACTGTGTCTAGTCATTGGAACCAAGATCTCTCTTCTTCCACTGCCTTTTACCTGTCCAACCTATGTCGGGTGATTACTCGTGCTTAAACCAAGGAGGAAACCTCCTTGGTTGAACCATGATGTAATGCTGCAATACATTTATCTGACTATACGATGCTGTTTCCCTCTAGACAATCTCCAGTTGCTGGATAAGATGTCTGAGGAGCTGATGTACCTGTACAAGCACAAGGACGTTCCCACCAGTCCCGTGCCGTGGTGTATGGGCTTCAGTGTCACCATGAGGGACGTCTACACCACCCTCATGCTGCACGCCATCTCCATGAAGGCGTCCCTGGGGGATCTGGACAAGATTCTCAAGCTCTACAGAGAAGGTAATGCTTGCAAACATTATCTGTTCTTTTGGAAAGGGATACAATTTGGACTGGGAAAATTTGCTGACTTATTCTCAAACTTGATACTGCATCTACAGAGAAGGTAATGCTTACAAAAATTGTCCTTCCATTGGAAAGAGATACTATTTGGACAATGGGAAAGTTTGCAAACTTTTTCTCTTTATACTGCATTTGCATGTGACACACTCTATGTCTGCTGAATAATGTGGTAGTAATGGTAGCATTGGACATTTCTGGTCTCAATTGTATATATTTCACACTGCAAGCTGGGTAACCATAGTATGTAGTATTGACTGCCAATTGCTGTGTATCATAAAGATGGTGCCTCTAGTTTTGATATTGGGTATTAAAGGTGAGAAGGTGAAGTATACCAAGTACAGTAGCTTTTCATGCATGTTGTCCACCTGCCTGTATCCTGCTGGTCTGTAATGTGGCTTTTATTTACTTGCCAACATCTGCATTATTGCCTGGATATCTATCTAGTAATCTTATGTCTGCTTCCTTTGCAATCTGTGCATTCTGCATAAAAATTTCGTTCTGGAGCTTGGTGTATTTGCAACTAAAAAGTGAGGATCCAAGGATTCTTAGCATGGTTGCCTTTCAATATTCACTGCAGGCTTTAAAAAGGAGGGATTGGTTGCAAGCAATCAGTCTCTGTCTTGGAGGTTGAAAAATACAAGAGAAAGTTGAAAATTTACAATTCTGTTTTCAATACCAGGCACTACAGTGGGCTTACTTCAGGTTGCAGGCCACAGGCAGAATGGGACCAGTAATTATGTTCTATCAATAACTTAAAACAATTGATCCCCTTTCAGAACTAGATACCGCTATTAAAGAAGAGCAAGCAGCACAATCGAAGCAAAAGAGGAAAAAGAAGAAGACAAAACCATCATCAAAGTCAAAACGTAACTTACTAAGTGAAGTCAATTCATCCATGACTAACTGCCACGGTTCAAGGGGGTTCACAACTAATTATTGTTGGTACATGTAACAATGATTTGGTTCCTTACATAACATGTGTACAATCATGTATTTTGTCGTGTTTTTGTCTCTTTGTTTCATGATCAGTCAATGACTATGTTACCCTACACAATCTATAACAATTAACATGTACCCTATGATCCTTTTATACTTTATTTTCCTACTTGTTTAGCTATTAATTAGTGCTTTTTTCTATTCTATCACACATAATTGCATGTCTTATGTAACATCTGTGCACTATTGTAACATGTTAGACCAGTCAATTTTGGGAGTGGGGGTCTTTCTGTTCAATTGGACAGAACTCTTAAGATAATGATGTGTGTTTAAGACTCAAGGCCACTGAATTATCTTCAGTGTTGAAGTATCCAATAGACTGTATATGTACATACATTAACTCAAACTTTATAACCACTGTGCAACAATGTAACAACAATTCCAATGTATTGGTCGGGGGAACTTGGAGACTGACTTGTATGCCTGAAGAGATGTTGACTGAACATCACCTATGCATTTTTCTTTCAGACTTGGAGAGAATGAAAGACGAGGAAGAAAAACGATTGAAGAAGAAGGGAAAGAAGAGTGGTAGATCAGCACCGAAGTCCAAAGACACTGAGAGGACTGACTACTACGGACGGGACCCTAGCTTTGATGTGGAATTCTAAGATCATACATATAGTTTATGTTAACAACAGTGAAACCTAAGAGCAGTTATCCTACATGTATATGCTTAAAGCAGGTTTTACCTACATCATGTTCCAAGATAAACAAAACAAAAATTAACTGCTAGTTTAGAAAGATTTACCTTACCTTACAGATTAAGACAGGTTAACTTCCACTCTGTAAAAAAGCAAGCACAAAATGCATGGAACACCAGCTCTATTCTATGGGTTAATGGTCAAATATGTTCATCACTTGTTGATCAAGAGCCATCAGAGTATGATGCTTTCTTGTGATCACAAGATTTTGTAACAAGGTGTATTGTCTAATGCCTTAAGATGTTTCAAACATTATTGGTTTAAAAGTAATGAAACGGTGTATCTAACAGCCATCTGTAGAGGTATCTATATAGCCAGTATAACTGTCCTTTGGCGTAACAAACCAGCATCCCATTTCTTTATTGTATGAGACGGGCAGAATCATATAATTTTCTTCTTTCACTGCTGTAAATTGATTTAAGTATACAGGGCTTACACCTTGCAGGAGGGGAGGTGGGATCGGCAGCAGTTGAAATTCATGGTTAAAAAACTATAACAATATAACGCAAGGCAGAGCATATGTTTAAAGTGTGGTGGGTGGCTCACTAAAATAGAACCACGGCAAGTGTTTCACAATTTACAGTACTAAGTATTCTGGCATTGAGCTTTCAAAGGATGAAAACCTGTAACACATGCAGACAAAGTGAAAGGGGGTATTCTACCATATAGTATTGACATGTGATTGTGCTGCTACAACTGACTCATAATAGTCAAAGTGTGAGGGGGAATGAGGGGAAAGGAAGAAAACTATATTTTGTAACTACTGCTGAGGACATGACTTCTGCGCAAGACGACAATGTTTTGAATCAGACTGGGTTTGGTATAGCAAGGGATATAAGTGGATATGGGTCAATCTGGTCCAAGAGTAGGCATGACGCAAGTGTTTCCTTACCAATTCATTTATCCAGATAACACATATTTCAAACCCAGCTTTTTAAACTCTGGCCACCCTTTATAAATAATGGAAGTTACCCTGATTCTGGTCTCTTGAAAATTAAAAAAAAGAACATTTTATATAAATATTTAAATAGAAGTAATGATACCTTTCTATTCAGTCCCTGACAGCCTTGAGAGTAACCCAGAAAGTTTTATATTAATTTCTTCCAGTCTGAGATGATGCACTTACCCAATACTATTTGTATTTCAGACAGTATAAAGGCTGATGTACTGCCTACCTACCTACTTGACTACTGATGTATTATTTGACTTATGTAAAGGAAAGTTGGAAAATAAAGGTTATCGTGGTGAAAATAAAACTTTTTCTTCTTCTTCTGTACACCTGAAACAATGATATTTGTAGTTTTCTAGTTGCTGAAAGTAATGGCATCATTCTACACCTTACCTTTATGCATGAAAATAAATTATATGGGGAGGAGCAAATGTACAATGGTTACTTAACAAACTTGTTAGGCCTCGGGAAAATGTCTCACTATTGACATTTTGCAAAGCCCTGCATGGACTTTAAGATATCTCAAACATAATTTCCGTTGAAAAATATGGAAGGTAAAGGTACTCTTTTAATTATGACTTTGTAGCTTATTGTTCACATTGTGTGGTGACTGGATGGATAACTGAATAACTTGCAGAGACAGTGAATCTAAAAATGTCCCACTTTCACATAACACCCCCTGTATGCCAGGCCAAATCTGTTGCACATAACACAATATAAACAGACAAAGCCTCAGGCAAGACTGCATGAAGCATTGTTCTGCAACAAAAATGCAGGAAAGTGGAAAGTGTTCCAATCATCAAACCTGTACTTTATTCTCCACAAAAATTACACAAAATCACCATTGGCCTCTAAATTAGAGGTTGCGAAGGGTAGTTATATAAACCAGAACATAGCCTGTGTAGCATATCTGTATAGGTGGACATGAGGCTTTTAACATCACCACAAACATGCACTCTATCAGACAACTGCAATTTACTTTGAAAGGTCATCCCATTGCCCTTTTCAAGTGTATAGTCGATTACAATAGTACTACATTTCTGTAAACAGTTGTCATCATTATCTCCTGTAGTACACAGCACAACAAGTTAAAAGTCAGCTAGCACAACATTGATT
>NC_049984.1:9983086-10029324 GCF_000003815.2 Branchiostoma floridae
ACGACTATCCTGTGCATCAACATAAATAATGGCCCTCTCAACTGATATTTGCTGAAAGGACAGAAAAAGGTCAAGTTTGAACTGTAGAATTAATATCTGTAGGATTCAGTACTTATTCCTTAAAAAAACTAAGATGTGTATCATAGGCAACATCAAAAATCATATGCAAGACAATAAAGACATAATACTTCAGTATGTTTGGAACATTTGTTGATTTTACTATGAAACATTGTACGCTTTGGAAATCATCAACAGTATCCATTGATGATACCCCTACCTCTACTGTCAATATCATAAATTGTCAAAAACCAGTAGGATATTTTTGTTGGTCATTGAGTACATCTGATTTGAAATCTTGAACCATATCAAAGATATTAAAAAATGGCAACATTTGTTTACATCTTACAGATCTGTCAAGTGTCATTACAGCTATTGCACCCTGCATTGTATTCAGCAGCTCCTATTTAAAGCAGAAAATCAAACTGCAGCAATGGATGATTTGGTCAGCTATCTGTGGTTAAATTCTTTCAAGTTTGAAATACCCAACAAACTATACCTTGAATGAATATCCTTCTTAAAACAAAACATTTTTGTTTGTACTCCTACGACCTCCAATTACTTTCCATCAAAGCATTGTGTAGCCATGACATTGTGTTAAAAGCGCCCCTCAACACCAAGCTGTTGTACTGCAGCATCCTGGATTTTCTTATGTATATTGCTGACCTCCTCGTTTGTGAGCAGCCTTTCCAGCTGGAAGTATTTGATCCTGTATGAATTGCTTGTCTTCTTTGTTTTGGGGTGAACGAACTCATCATACAGAGAAACTTCTTCTATGACATCTGCTCCCACAGTGCGGACAAGGTCCAAGAAGTCTGCACGTTCAAACCCGGGCGGAATCCAGAAAGATATGTCCCGTACAATTGGCTCATACTTTTGGAAAGGCTACACAGAAAGGAAAGTATGCAACATAAGTTCATCTCAAACATTCCTTGAATTTTGTATGAATAATGCTAAACGTTTTCCAACACAAGGGTATACACGGATCAAATTTTCAACAACCACTGTCCCCTTCCTCATGAAGGATACTGATCAATACTGATCTTGAACAAGGTGACAGTGGTCATTGAAAATTTGATCCGTATATACCTTTGAGTTGGAAGAAAGTTTAGCATTGTACTGTGATTACTTACTACCAAAACAGATGAGCTTCCTTCTGATAATTCCTTAAATTTTTCCTATGCACAAGAAGCAAACAGAACATTAGAAGCATAACCAGAAAGGCTGTACCTGAAACTTAACAGGCTGGTTGACATCGTTGACCCTGAACTGTGAGAGGAAGCCGTGGTCGTCGCTCCAGAAGAGGCGGATATCAGGAATCCCGTACAGGATCATGGCCAGCCTCTCCAGTCCCAGCCCAAAGGCCCAGCCAACCTTGTCTGAAGCACCAGCTGGAAGAACAAGGGCAAAGCTCAAAATTTCACTTTGTTCTGTCAACAGCAGTCACCTACATGTACCTACTTCTTTGACATGGATCAATTAAGTTCAATTGCTCCCTGCTGATGCAAAAAGAAGTGCCCCAAAGACATATCATCCATTTTTCCCTCTTCAAGTACATGTAGATGGAGCAGCCAATCCATCTTCAAGCATAGCACAGTGCTATACTGGCAGTGATTTGTCAACAACATGGGACCTGTCCTTGGTGCTGAATAGGCCACTCCCCTTCCAGACAGGATTCCAATTGATTGGACAACACTACCTAAGCCCAGTGCTCTTATTGGTCAGTGAAAATGTCATCTTATGCTGCAGGCTGATTGGACAAAATAATTCCCTGTCCAGGGTGCTGATTTGACAACTTACCATCCCTGTCCTAGGTGCTGATATCACTCCTGCCTTCTGCCAACATTTTGCTGCCCATTAAAAAATCCCTATGAACAATAACAGACACCACTACAAGTATGTTTTATTTTTGAAATGACAATAGCTGATGTATTAGAAACATCAGACCTCTCCTCAGTAATTCTTGTTCCATGACTCCACAGCCCAGCACCTCCAGCCATTCCCCACCATACCAAATCTCCAGTTCAAATGATGGGTGGGTGAAGGGAAAGTAGCAGTCCACCCATCTAGTTTGCAAGTCTGAAACAGATACAGATCAAATGGTTTAATTGCTTTACTTCAGTCTTTTGAACATATAGAAGATTGAAGTCAACATGACGAGGGGACAGCAGTGAATAAATATTATGCTTCTGCCCTCCTATTATTTTTGGCTTTATGAACTTCAAATATCATGTTATCAACATTGTCCCATCTCATTTACTTTTTTGATCTCTCACCCTTTCTTGTTGTCTGGCCTATAACTTAGTATAAGTCACCAAAGAAATGTTAAAATACACAATGTACAACATTATATACAACACTATAGGTCTATACATCTATGTCAAATGTACCTTCTCCAAAAAGGCTTTTTACGAGAGCAACCAGAGTCTGTTTGAGATCATGCTCCACCAGTTTGGCAGCCTCCAGTGTGTGATTCTCCTGTTTCTCCGGAACCCTCCGACCTTCCTCAAACAGCTCCAGCATGTGGCCTCCTTTCACTCCCTCAAACAGCTGAAGAAAAAGATCACAGGGAGTCAATAGTGTGTAACAGCAGGATGGAAAAGTCAGATTCACTAGTAACAAGGCCAATATCAAACACCAGCAAAAGGCATGGCTTCTTTAGCAACAGAGTAGTGCCATGCCAGAAGAAGTGGTCACAGCACCAACAGTTATCAGCTTTAACTTAAGGCGAGGCTAGATAGCTATAGGGCCATGGAGAATCATCCTGTCATGTTTAACTATAAAGCCCTGGACGAACCACACAAACCAATTCTGACTGTATGCTGACGGAAAAGAAATAAAGAGTTCAAGAGGAGCGGTTTCATCTGGAACGAGACTCCTGCCTAACTGAAGATCTCTACTCTACTCTATATAATCATGAGCTTTATTCTGTTTCACACTGAAATATCTGATGAGCCTTTTGTAGCCTTGAGCCTATATGAGTTACAATATCTTGTATTTTAATAATAATAATAATACTAATAATGATGATAATATCGGGTGTATTTTGCAGCCAGTAGGTATCCAAAGTGTGGGTAATGAGGCTGTTTAACGTGGCCGAGGCACCTCCTTGAGCACAGGACCCCCGTTTTACGTCCCTCCCGGAAGACGATTTCATGGAAAGCTTTGTAAGGCTACAGCAATCTGGACGTCCTTGGTTGGGGGATCGGACTCCCATCCAAGTACTGTCCGGACCGCGCGTTGCTCAACTTCCGAGATCGAGGGATCAGGTGTACCAACGCGCCACGCGGTCGTATAATAAATGATCTCTCGTTTTTTATTTCACACGGCGTGTGAAATAAAAAGTCGTCTGATATGCCACCATGCCTTCCACAACAATTAGAATAGAAACTCCTCTTGTTCCTTTCCTTGTTTAAGATATTGTTAAAGCTTTTGATTTTGAGGGCACTCACCGTATGTTTAGTAAAGAGTCTAACCCCTTCCATCTGATGAAACACTGGGTAGTGGCTTCTATCGATGTCGTCTCTTCGGTAGACGTCTCCGGTCACCAAGAACGCGTCTAGCCCAGACTTCACCAAGTCCCGCTGATGTGAGGATGTGTGCGGTCTCAACAGTTGGTCACTGTTGATGTAGTAGTTATCCTGCTTCCTTCGTGTCACGTGATCCTTCGGAATCAACACGCTATCGAAGCTCTGCTCCGTGGTGGTCGCAGGACTGAGATAGTCGTAGACAGAGAATAGCGGGTTACCGCGATGAGTGTACCTGGCATAGATGTGATTGTGTATCCTTTGTTTGATAAGGTTGAGTGGGTGATATTGTTGGTTGTGAAGGTTCCTACCAACTTTGGACAAGATTTGTGGAGTAACATTGGTCCACTCATCTCTCTCATATCTGTTTCCTAAGACTTGCACAGCATCGTTGTCTAGTTTATTTGGACTCGTAGCTTGAGAGCTGAAGTTTGTTCTAGACAGCCTGACAGAGCAAGGCGCTTGTCTACATCCTAGATGCATGATTCGGCGTGTGAAATAAAAAGTCGTCTGATATGCCGCCATGTTGGATTTGGTTGACAGTAGCTCGCGCTCGCTCAGACCAGAAATAGTCCTTCTAAAAATGTCACTTACTCACAGTCAAGAAAAGCAGTTCAAACAAATAACCTGATACTTTTCCCATTATGTGACCGCTTCCGTGGTCGTGGAAAGCTGTTTAAGAAGCTGTCAGCGACAAATCTTAGATTACATCTTACACAACGACTCTCATCACATGGAGGCAGCCATTTTGTCCGGATTGAGAGTGCTCTTGCAGCAAAAACACATGCCTGATAAAAATTGTACAAACTATAATAATTTTATCAGGATTGTTGTGATTTAGAATTAACTAAGTTTATTTCTTGCCAACTGGAATGATTATTTATATTTTTTACGTAAATTTTGTAACTCTTGTACGCGATATGCCGATTAGCCACAGACATTATGTTAGGCACTGAAGTAGTACACTGAAGTTAACACAGTTGGGGGCATAGGTGAAAGGTTACAAAATGGCGGCGAGCACGCGGAGTGTTGTCCTTTCCCTGTACAAAAAGATCCTTCGGGAAAGCAAGAATTTCTCTGGTTACAACTTCAGGTGGGTACTCACTGTGAGATATATTTGTCTATGAGATGTCATAGATATAGCCGATATCGAAAAACAGTGTAGTATGTTTTCCTGTTACAGTGTTAACCTGTGTACGGTTGCGTTTCTCCTGCTGATACGTAGCTAGTTGTTACGGGGATTTTTTTGTTGTGTAAGAAGATGGATGTTTTATTATTCATTGTTTCATCGGTTATATCGTTGAATTTTAATGGATTTCCTTGTGCTGGAAATGCTGGTCTCATTAAGATATGAGTATATGATCTGATTTTGATTATGCCCACTGTGCTGACGAATTTTCATATCACAATGATAATGCAATTTATGTAACTACGTAAAAATTATAACACTCACTGACTCAGCTTGTACAGCCTGTAAGTTAACTATTACACTGCTTTGAACTCTGATTGTACTCAGCTGGCTATAGGCTGGGACACATAGCAGTTTATTGTTGTTGTCCAAGGGTTGTCAGTCATTCCAAAGACATGCACACTTTTTTGCACTGTCATCCAGGCTATTGGCATGGGCCAAAGGAAATAAGGGGGGTTATATTTCCAACTGCACTTGTGCAGTGTGATGAAGTGTGAAGGCTCCTGGGTCATAGACAATTGCAAAACATGTCTGGACACACGTATCTAACGTGGTTGACCAGTTAGAGGGCCGTCAACAGTGTTCATATACAGTTTAATCATGTAGGAATAGGACTAATAGGAGTTTTTCTTATTGGACTGGTCCAGAAAAACGGGACCTGAAAAAATTTGGTGGACAGGATGTTGGAGCTTTTGGAAGATGAACACATCATCTGATCAGGCATTTACACGTTTCGGGGCCCTCCAGTCGAGGAAAATAATATTAGCAAAGTAGAGTCTATAGTCATTTCTACCAAGTTTTACATTTTTTTGTTGCGAAATGGACCATTGTTTTGAGTATCATCCATTCACAAGCTCTCACATACTGAATCAGGTCCAAACCTGGACTAATCATTTATTGCCATATCAATTAATGAAAATGTAAAACAAATCCATGCAAAGTAGTCTTTACTTGCATGAAAACATCCACTGTCTGTCAGTGTGGCAAAATTTCCATTCAAGCACAAAATGATCTAATTTTCATCTCATTGTTTGAAAATCTTCATGCACAGTAAACCTGTACTGTATTAAATGCACCAAGTGTACCAAATTATGCAGACTGTTATGTTTTCTCCATGTAGGATGTATGCCGTGAGAAGAACTAGAGACGGCTTCAGAGCTAACAAAGATGAAACAGATCCAGTGAAAATACAGGACCTAATCCAGCAAGCAGAGGAAAGCTTACAAGTAATAAAGAGACAGGTAAGTTTTAATACCATTCTCTATTGTTATCCAGCTCGGTGATAATAATTCATCATGCAAAGTACTTACCGCAATATTTATTAAAATACAATGTTTCCAAAATACCTTTAGTCAACACAATAAAGAATACACTAGTGACAACAGCAGAAATTTGAATAAAGCCAATTAAGTTATCTGAAGTGACATTTACTAGTCTCTATCTGTAAACAAAAGTGAAATGTTTGCTCCCTTTCTTTAAGAGATACACCTCACTCAATTTTATTTTGTTTTTCTGAAGTTTCATTTAACAGATTGGTTAGTTAGGCTGAATAGCAACCCTCCTTCCCTGGTAAGTTCACATAATGCTTCACGGGGTTGTAGCCAACACCCGTCCTTCCATCCTTTGACAGATTTTGCAGCTGTGGACAGAAACAAACTTTCCCCATTCCATCTTCTGTAACAGACAACAATTGATATGTATTAAAAGATGTAAAAAAAAACTGAAACCCTTGTGTAACTTTTCACCAAAACAGATGCCACTGAACAGCTTAGTCTAACAGCAAAAGTTACACCTCAAAATGCAGGAAAAAGCGTTTCAGAGAGTCAAGATTTCAAAATGTGCTGGGACCCTGGACCCCTCTAGAAACATGCCTTTGTTGCTCGATAGGATTCCCAAATCGAGGGGACAGAAAATGATTTCAGGCTGGCTACAACCCTGCTACTACATGTACTACTGCAGTAAAACTTTTGTGATGGCTTATTTTTACTTTTTTTCTGCGACAGATTACTGCAAAACCATTACACCACAAATGTATGTTTTGTAATTCAACTGTATTAATATGTTGAATTTTAGAACTTCAAATACAAACTGCAAAAACATCCTAAACCCGCCACGCCCACCCCCAACCCCCCTCTGCAAAATAAATCCAATGCCACAGAACAGACATTTACAGAAGAATGGTTAGGCAGAGACCAGTTAGTCGGGATACTCAACCACACAAGAGCTCTTCCTATCAGGTTGTATTTGAACTGCAGTACAGATACTTCAATGGTTAACACTATATATATATATATATAGTTAGGCAAAAGTACGTGTTAGCTTACATCTACTAACTGGCATGATACATTATTGTGCTATCTCACACATGTAAACAATGCAGATGAAAGTGTTATCTTTGTGTTCATTGGAATGAAAAGTCAAACCAAACTATTTTTCAATGTCATTGTTGTTCATACTATTTACAATTTTTAGTAGAAAGTAAAGCACTCAGAAGACTCATGAAGGGTGTTATAATCCTCTCACTTGTATGATTATCATTTTCACAATATAGTTACTGTTTTTTTTCTTCCTCTAAGTACTATACAACACAAAACTCTTGGAAAACAGCTAAAAATACTAAAAATTGTTGTAAGAGTATGAATCATGATTGCTACGAGGGCGCTTCAAAAAGTAATGTCACTAGCTTTATAACAGACTAATTTTTTCATCGAATGAGTTAAAATTTGGCACAAAGGTAAAGCAATATCTGCTTTTGAGATTGAGATATCTCACTTTGTTGTTCACATTTTTATAAGTGGCCGACTTGAGTTCTAGGTGACCACACCCTTCTTATCCCGTCGAAAGAAATTAGAGGTTCAATTTATGTGCAATTGATAATGTCCCTGACTCACTTGTAGCGATTGTATGAAGCTGAAATTACACATGTATTAAGTTCTATTTCTTCATAATGCACATGCCAATGTTCACCTTTGAAATCCAATCATGTTTTCTTTTTTCGTTCCTTGGGTGAAGTGAGGTATGTCCCTGGTCATCGTTGTCGTTAATCAGGGGTGGGCTGATTAAAGTTTCTGTAGTGGACTTTTCAATAAACAGAAAGAAACCAAACTTTGCACACTTCTTTGTCTTGAAACAACCAATAACTGTGCTAAGTTTCGTATCTTTTGGTTGATGGAAAATGGTTGATACAAAACCTTTGATAAATAAACCACGTATTTGGCTATTAATCAAACTGCCTGTGATATAGTAACTCGCTCCTTTCTACCACCTGTAAAACATGAACCATTGGGAGTTCAGAAATGAAAATTGGCATGTGACCTATAAAGACATGTGTTATCATATGGGCAAAATTTCGGCTTCCTACAGTAGTTAAAAGAGGGTCAGGTCTAGAGGAACTGATCTTCTGACAAACTTCCAGGGGTATGGTTATCTAGAAATCAACTCAGTTGCTCATAAAAATTTGAACAACAAATTGAGATATTTTAATCTCAAGAGGATATATGTCATTACCTTTGTGCCAAATTTCATCTCATTCGAGGAAAAAATGAGCCTGTTACAAAACTAGTGACATTACTTTTTGAAGCACCCTCGTACATATCTGCTTAAATTCATTTTTTGCAACACTGTAAAAAATTAAGAGTTTGCATTTGTGTACCAAGACAATTCTTCTTAAAATTTCTTCTGGCCAATTTCCTATAAATTTCTTCTATTTTCTATTTCCTATATGATTACTATGACCTACACAGTCTTGGATAAATGTATGAAAACACTGGAATTCTTCTAGGGTCAAGTCACTGAGTGCCCTCCTTACATGATAAGTTTGCTCATGATATCAACTGTAGCTGAAATTAGATTTGCTTTGCTCTCATTTTGCTATGAAACCTAGCAACAAATATAGCTTGAGCTGAACCGATAACCCGGATTGTTTATCATTACAATAAGCTTGAGTCTTAAGGCAGATATTACTATAAGGGACATTAAGCTATACCAGAAACACATCCAGATGGTGAAGTTTGGTTTGGAAAGTCACCAGCTGGGTTCAGGAGCAACTAGACATGGCATTGGTGAGATGTTAGCCTGTTAGCTATGTTTTCTTAAATACCATTAGCCTGTTTTCTTACCATTGGTTGGTTAGAAATATAATAGAATACAATAAGTGATATCATTATATTTAAGAATTAGAATTAACGAGAGGAAAGAAACAGATAATTTAATTCAGCATCAAATACGTTCGACATTTTTCCTGCTACAGCATTTTTTAGATGAGGCCATGCTGGCTTAATTTTATGGATGACATCCTCTTGAGCTCCTTAAACTAATGCGCAAGGGCGAAAAAAAAGAGAGAAAAATCCAGCAAAACATGCTGCTAAACCACAGGACTAAACATCCAGACCATTCTTTCTCAGGCTTGGTTTATCTTATGTTTATATTCCAGGGCTCAAAATACTGGGTGCATGTGCACCCAGGTGCACCCAAAATTGGAGCTGTGCACCCAATGATTTTCTGTGGGTGCACAGGGTCCACCCAAATATTTTCTTAGGTTTATGTATGTAAAGATATCAAAGTATACAATTATACATCATATTCTTGACATCTAAGTGTTAGAAAGATAATAAGATGTCTGTCATGGTACTTGTTCAAGAATTTGATAGATTGTATCTAAGTTTTATCATTAGGTTATAACTTGAATTTAAGTGGTGCACCCAAAACTTTTTTGGTGCAACCCAATTTTTTAAGCTGAGTGCACCAGTGCACCTAGTCCCAAAAATGAATTTCGAGCCCTGTATTCGGTAAGACTGTAAGAGACAATCATTGCCATTTCAGTCATGTTGAACTTGACATTGCCATTCAATCAATGCGCGTGCGGATGTCATCCATAGAATTAAGTCAGTTTGGCCTGAACACCTGTAACACCGGCTGCATGGCTTGAAGTATCCAGGCTAGAATATCTGAGGTCTACCTTTGCAGGTAAAGGAAAAATATGAAGTTTAACACCAGGAATGGACTTCCTAAAAAAGTTTGCTGCCTTCACATCAGTTGAACAGGCAAGAATATCACAGGGGCCCCTCGGAGACTTTCACAATGTAGAGCTTTAATACAACATGGCCGCTCTTCGAGCAATGATGAACTAGAGTTCCACGAACACATACCTTTGCCAAATAAACCAGGTTTGTTATGTAGAATGATGTCTGTAGACAAATGCGTTACTCATTTCATTTTCTTCATAATTATATGCTTGGAGTTGGTTTATAAAATGTCGGCATTGATTATGCAAATTAGATCCCAAGTTACAATTAATTGATATCAAATTGTATCAAGCATAACTTAAGCTATCAGCATACCAAAAATCCTTTGATCCATTCTTGACTTATTCTCTTTCAAAGTCTTTAAATACACCCCTTACTCTCTTCCCTCTTTCTCAGTTACATATGTGACAACTTTGATGAAAGTACTATAATGGAATGCAGTGGATTTATAAACTTTTCCTCATCAATCATGCAAATTAGCTGTTAATTTGCATAATAAGTATCACATTATATAAGTCTTCACTTAGGCTATCTACATGCCAAAAATCATGACGATCCGTCAACACGTTCACATTTTCTCATTAATTCTGCAAATGAGATCATCATTTGCATGATAAAAATGTATTGACATTTCTCTCTTTCTCAGCTACATATGTGACAAGTTTTAAAGTCCTATCATGGAACGTAGTGAATTTATAAAATATCCTCATTAATTATGCAAATTAGCTGTTGATTTGCATAATTGGTATCTCATTATGTTTGTCTTCACTTACGCTACCTACATACCAAAGAACATGATGATCCGTCAACATCTTCATATTTTCTCATTAATTATGCAAATGAGGCCATCATTTGCATAATTGATATCTATCGACATTTCTCTCCTTCCCAGCTACATATGTGACAAGTTTGAAAGTCCTATCATGGAATGCAGTGGATTTATAAATTTTCCTCATTAATTATGCAAATTAGCTGTTGATTTGCATTATTAGTATACCATTATGTAAGTCATCACTCATTCTATCTACATACCAAAAATCATGATGATCCGTCAACACGTTGTAGAGTTATTCTCGTCCAAAGTTTGAAAGGAAACCGGCGCCTGCAGTTCCAAAAAAGCCGCTAGGGGGCCCAAACTCACAGCACTTACTCTCTGCCTCGAGGGCTATCTACCACTCAAAAATCATGATCACAGCATGTCCAGAGCAGGAGATATCAAAAATTGAGGTTCTGCTGCAGTACCTTAGCAAGCCGCTAGGGGGCCCATTATCGAACTTGACCTTCGTTTTCCCGACCCCTACCCACCTACCAAATATTATCGGGATTCATCCATGACTTCTTGAGTTATGCTGTTAACACACACACAGACACACAGACACACACACAGACTCACAAGCCCAAAACATAACCTTAGCCATTCTGGCAAAGGTAAATATACTAGTACTCAAGGAACAACAGTCACGTCACATACAGAGGTGGCATTGGTGTGGAAGATTTTCAATCTTACCAGCAATGCTGGTTGAAAAAAAACTAATCATTTTTGGACCAAACTGTCTGCAGCCCGACAGGCTACAACTGCAAGTTTATACTGACCTATATTTTCAGGAAGTTGACCAATCATGATGACCTGTTCTAAATGAGGCACATTGTTGTGTCTGGAAATTGATGTGTTATGTGAAGTCATTACTCAAGAGTAATGCAAGATCAAGTTTGGCACCCCAAGAAGTGTCACATCCAAGCCAAATACAAGTGGCATGGTAGAGGCCAATGTCATTCTCCTACAGTAGTTTGGTAATTAGCCAGTGGGACAGACATTCCTATGTCTCGTGCACTGCTGAGCTCTGTAAACAACTAGCTGCAGTGCTACATTTGTGGACATGCATTGGCACCCTTCCAGCGGCTGTGCTAAGAGTACTGCTTTATAAAACCGGCAATGCAGGCACTTGGCAAAAACATGCCCAAACTATTCCAGAAGTTTCCTTTGTCTGACAGAAGTTAAAAACATCTATTAGTGGTGGTACATGTAGTCCTACAGAGTAGCAGAGATCATTTGTCTGGCTTCATAAATACTCTTTCTTACCTATCACAGAAGCACAGATGATGCCTGTACTACCAGCTAATGTAGGGTCCTCTTACACATAAGAGTTAGCTACCACGTGATGCATGCTTTGTACATCATCCCTGTTGCCATGGCAGTTACATCAAGGACAACGTCAGTGTCTTCTCAGATTGAGCTTCAACAATGTTACTCCGTCTGGATGTCTATTAAGCCCCATTTCAGTAGGAGTTATGAACAGCATTTAACAGGCAATCCATCCTCATTAGCTGAAGTCAAGTATCTCCTGTAATGACTTCAGCTGTGCACTTCCTGTCATGTTGGAGACACTGGCCCCATTTCTATTCAGTCCCACTCACTCACTCACTAGTCGACCCCCGGAGGGGACGGGGTAAGTCCATGCACTACTTCAGCCCACGCCTGCCTGTCTGACATGACAGCTCCCAGGTCCTCCTCCGCTAGCCCTGTATCCCTAGAAAGCAGCCTCGGGAAGGTCAGCTTCCGGGAATGAGTTTTTCCACGAGGCCTCCACAAGAGGAGGGAGGAGATTACCTCCTCACTAGCCCGAAGGCAGTGTCCAGCAGACAAACATTCAGTCCCAATGCTAATGGGCTATGGCCTGATACACGTTTTTCCATAACCTTTAAGATATGCTCCCATTGTGGCTGAGCAAAATTTCAAAATTGTATTTTCCCAAAATAATATTTTGCAAGTTGACAAACATTTTACCTGAAATTTGAAACAAATATGCAATGCAATGCTATTGGTTTCAATATTCCCTAGTAACTCTAGCATGACTACTTTACAGGATGTTAATTATTAATGCAAAGCTCAGTATTACAACATGCTCATGTATACTTTGTCATTGATTTTGTCTACTTTATTAATAATATGCTTTAGATTCTAACCTGACTAAATCAGGCTTCTAGCAGCCCTTCCACTGATCAGTCCTCTAGTGACAAGGCCCAATAAGCTGGCAGCGAGAGATTGCCTAACACAGGCTACTTTAGATTACATATTTAAAGATTTTTGCTGCACAACTGTAAAAATACTACTAAACTGTTGATCCAGGATTATATCCTTTAATACCTCCTGGGAACTAGTGCATCCAATCTTTCCAAGATTCAAAATCATTTCTGTCCTGATGAGGACAACAACAGAAGGCTGACTGAAACATGTAACGTCCTTTGATATCAAGTTGTGAAATATTTTACAGTAGTCTCGACATCCATTATACACAAATGCTAACATCCTACTGTCCATCATAGATGCTTTTAGCCATAAAATATTCAAAAGGTTACCAACATGAAGGTCTCTAATCTGGATGATACCAGGGGATTTCAAAAGAATTTGTACTAAAAGCAACAGAGATGGAGTCAAGAAAGGGCAAGTTCAATGTCATGTATTTTATGTACTTTGGGTTTTAACCTTGGATGATGTACAGTTGACTTTTCCATTTCACACGTGGCTGGACAAAACTGGGAACCCGTGCTTGCAAAGGAGATCCAAACGAAGTGGTAATCCTTGCAGAATCCCACATGTTCAAGAACGTGACTCTAATACTACATACCCTATGTCCCTATGGAACTACATTGTATCTTTAAGTATGTTAATCCAAATATCCCCCAGATGTAATCTTTGATGCTGGACAGATGGATATCATCCTGATTAGGTTTACATCTCCTCCTGTATACATGCATACATATATATATATATATACAAAGTTGTTTTTCCAAGCAGATGTTAACCTCCAGGCTACCTGGGCATAAAATGGTTCGACTGCTACCGGTACATAAAGCAGTTGTTATTTGGACAGTACATAGTACAACCATTTGTATGTTTTTGTACCATGACTGTTTTGAAAGCTTGTTGTTTTTTTTAGAAGTTTGAAAAGAGCCTAAGAAATCTTGGTTTAAGAATGTAGTGCTAGATTCAAGATAGGGAATGTCTTGTAGTGTGAAATAAGACTGTATTCAAGTCAGAAGTCTGTAAGAATTTTATAGCTATAGATCCTGCAGCCTCGGGCCAGGGATTTGTGGATGAAGTCTCATCATGCATAACAGTTCTGTGGCGTATGTACAGCCTCTTGTTGGTAGTATCGTGCAATTGTGTGGACGTCACTCTATTATCAGAATGAAATGTGGAGGAAGTCTGGTATGCCTGTGTGCGTCAGAGCTCACTACTGTTGTCGTACTCATAGAAAAACATTTGTGATGGATCCTACATCTGCCAGCTGCAGGTGTTCACTCCCTGGTGTCTTGTGTAGTTGTAAACATGAAAACATAAAATGATACCTTAACGAAATAATTTTGCAAGCGACTTTACATTAACATAATCTATGGCTGGATACTGTAAATGCAGAAAAGTTTGCGGTAGTTTTATGTTCGCAGTTTTGACGGTGGCCACCGCAAATTAAGTAAAAACCACCATGAACATTTTTCCATTATTTTTATAGTATGTGGCTACAGTTTATGGCACTACCGTGAACTTAAAACCACTGCAAACACTCCATTTTCCCGCTACCGGGAATGTAAATTGCTCTGCGAACTTAAATGCATTTACAGTATCATCTGGAAACAAAAAGACACACACAAACACAAACATACACAGACCCAAAACCATACCTCCATTTTTCATGGAGGAAGCATATACAAGATTCAGTTGGCAGCTAGTACTGTGTGGGTTTGCACTCTGATATCAAAAAGTCAAGTATGAAAACAGTTGATTCTATTACTGACTCTGGAGACTGTATTAACAGAGTCTTGTCGTTAGCAGATAAGCCGTTCTAAGCATTTTCATTTGACTGAGCATCTGACTGAATATTGATAGTAACCAAAGCCAGCAGCATTATAACATTGATCCTTTAAACAGTTATATTTGGACAAGGATTTGTGATATGGCATTGCCTGAGCAGTGTATATCCAGGTGATTAGCTTTCCTATATCTATCTCTATTTGTGGACACAGTATACAGTAACATGCCACCAGGACAATGGATTAAAGGTAATCAATACAATAATGAAGCCCAACAGGAAGCATGATTAACAGTATGTGCACTTGCCCTTGGCCACGCATCTGGGCTTCGATTTCCATTCAGAAAACAGATACTGGTTAGCACAAGGGCCAGGCCAAGACCTTGATAATTGGGCAGGCTTAGTTCAGTCAGCTTGTCTGACAGGTTCCTATGTCAACTGTTGGTGTGTACACTGACCCCAGGCAAGACTTAGGTTATGGGTACAGGAAGAACGAAATGTGTTATGTGGAGCTAGAAATGTGGTATACATGTATAGAGATACAGACTACTAAGAATTACAAATATGTATCATGTGATGGCACTTTCCCCCCATCAATTTTCACATGGCAGATGCACATATATGTATAGATGTGTATGTAACATTACATGTATGTACCTGCGTCCCCATAAAAACAATATGTATGTGCCGTCAGCAGACCCAGTCTTTACTTTAATCTTTCAGAAATATTCTTTGAAAGTCTCTAGCAAGATGATTTTATAAAATAAGGAAAATTTCAACTCAAAATTGGGACAAAACATGATCTGTCATTTTTCCAAGTATTTGGGTAAGTCCATTTTTTCCATCTTGTTACCTCCATGAAATATTAATGGTGGTTCTATTTTAGTTAGCACTTGTCCATCTGTCAAATAACTCAAGAACGGCTGGATTGACTGGTTTCATATTTGGTTAGATAGTGGGGTGATAGATAGCTCTTGTGCTCAAAAAAAGTGACATAAGTTTGGAGCCCCTAGGCAGGACATAAACAGATACCAAACATGCAAATAAGGAACTGATTTTCATTATAAATATAAATGTTGCAAAATGATGAGTAAGTTGTTTGTCCTTTGCATTGATTATGTAGATGTCTATGTCATTAACATTAAATCTACAAAAACTACAAATATTTCATGAAGGTATGGCATTTTACAGTTGCCAAACTCTAGTTGGAAATTAAACTCGCTTAATTTAATCCTTCCTCAGAGTAGAACATGGTTGAACTTTCAAGCTAGCTTTAAAAGTAATGTCAGTGTATGTGATTTTTTTAGATGAGAATAATGTCAGAAGCCAGATGGATTTCCCCACCCCCTCATTCACAGAGGGCTAACACCTTCAGTGAATACCTGACAGGTTAGGGATTACTCTGTTCCGTTCCACCATTGTGGTAAAAATCTGTGATTCAGTCTTCTGGAGTTGGCGCCCTTTTACGAGGTCAGAGGGCTGCACAGTTTAAAGCCTCCACAGTGGAGCACAAAGGATGTATAATACCATGGCCAGATCTCGCCAGTCTGCACAGAATACCTAACGACTTCCCCTAGACTGATGGATGGTGCACTTGGCCATGAATGTAGTACTGGTAGCTGGTGATTGCTCTGGTCTGGGCAGTGCAGCCGCCACTTACACTTAACAACCCTGTCAGCTGGCGTGTCTCACGGTGATAAGCACCTGACTAGAAGTTCCTGTGCATTTTCTGAAGTTCACCACACATAGCTCAACATTTTGATTTGCTTTAATAGAATTGCAGGTGGGTCGCAGGCAGTGGTACATAGGTTGGTTTTGTGACCCACACATTAATACATAGACATACATGTGTAACATTTTAAAATACACTAAAAAAGTGGAACATTGAATAAAATCATTAATGTTAAATTCAATAATTTGAAATTTAAAATGTGATCTAGAATATCATATATGGCATCACATTACATGTATATCACACCTGTATGGTACTGTAGAAAAAGAAGAAGAAGGAAAACAAGTTAGTCATATCACTGCTGTATGATTACCAATGTACAGATTTGGTCGTTGAATAAGTCAGCAGTAATACCATTATGTCCAAATATTGACCTTGTATATTATAGGCCTACCTGTAGACACACTCCACTACATGATGTGTCAATATGAATTCTGAACACAAAAGAAAGTTTACCTTAATTTATATTACAGTCTATATTATAAAGCACACATTTAAGACAGCTCAGCACTTTTCTACAATAATTATATGATCAGAAATTATACCTATCCTGTGTTCAGAGAATCCCACCTTTTGACCTTCTCCCTGTAACATTAAAGGCATACTACGCAGTTTTTTGCGCTCAAATTTGAAATATTCTAGAATTAAGAAATATCAGATTTACTACTACTTTTTGTCACTTTTTGACACTTTTGTGTCATTATTTCATGTTTGCAACGTAAAGGATTAGCCTACAAACATTCCGCTCTAGGCACCCTGTAACCTTGTGTCCCCCCAAGTTAGACCCTCCAGGTCTTGCTTGCCACCGGTAGGTCCCCCCCGGGGTGGGGTAATCAGTTAGCACATGCATGGCAGACTGCAGATAAAGAACACAATGGAGATCTTCTTTGGAAACACCTATATCTAATCATTCTAAAATAGCATATAATCATGAACTTATTAGTCTATTTTGTAGGATATCAACAAGCTGAGGTCATATTCCCTTCAAAACTGCAAGAAACCAAGGTTGAAAAAACCTTGTACAGAAAGCTAGTCTACTGTACTCAGAGGAACTGTCAACTGGCCCCCCACTGGGAAGCCAGGCTGATAAGCAAGAAACAACAACACACAGAGGCAGCAACCAGCCTGTGCCCATCTGTTTCTTGGAAGATCACAATTTTTATACATCATAATGTGGTGCATTGATGTCGCAGCATCTCTCCATGAATATTGGTATGCAATGCTATAGGGTTGATTGAGCTAACAATGTAAAGAAAAAGTAGGAAAAGCTACTTTTTGTTTTGTTCAAAAATCCCGTAGTATGCCTTTAACTCTCATATTTCCAGTGGATGCCATATATAATACCACCACATGAGAAAAATACATGAATTTAAATTGATTTAAAGAAATATACTAATGAAGTATCAATAATCCTGAGGTATATATACTTCAGATATTGAGGTGTTCAAGACAATCTTTAGATGGCCTCTATTACATTATGGCGGCCGGTGGGATTATGTGGGTTGATGTATAGGGTCTGGCCTTTCACCACCTACTGGTATATGTGCATATTATTTGGCAAAGCCTAAATGTTTCAAGATTAGGATTTGTCAGGAAAAATTCCACCATGGTCATGTTATAGCAGAAGATACTGATTGCCTATCTATTATTCAGCCTCTCTTGGCTTAGCCTTTGACTTTGCAGCCTCGTTATTGATTACAATACTGACCAGGGCTCCAAATACTGGGTGCATGTACACCCAGGTGCACCCAAAATTGGAGATTTGCACCCAATTATTTTCTGTGGGTGCACAGGGTGCACCCAGATATTTTCTTACATTTATGTATGTAAAGATATCAAAGTATACTAGTGTACATCATTCCTGACATCTAAGTGTTAAAAAGATAATAAAAATGTCTGTCATGGTACTTGTTTAAGAATTTGATAGCTTGTAACTAAGTTTTATGATTAGGTTATTACTTAAATTTAAGTGGTGCACCCCAACATTTCTTAGTGCACCCAACTTTTTAAGCTGGGTGCACTAGTGCACCTAATCCCAAAAATGAATTTTGAACCCTGCTGACTTTGGCCAGTCAATGGGGTGTTCCAGAAATAGTCAGGAACATCGTTGCTCCCCCTCCCCAACCCATTCACAGTTTGATTACCTGGTCTCAATGTAAGGAAGTATCATCTGTATCAATCTACCTTTCATGAATGGAAGTCATCCTGAAGTCATCCTGACTGTCTGTCCACCCTAAAGTACTTTGATGAAACATCCCTCGGCAGAGTTGGAGATTTATATCTTCATTTGCTTCCATTGCCTGAAGGTGCTTTAAAGAACACCATTTCAAGTCCTGGATAGAGACAAGATGACAGTTGCTATGTATCAATGTGTAGGGAAATGGATTGGCTTCTTAAGCAAGGTGGACTCACGGATAAGGCATGAAAGTCAATACGAGACATGAAGGGGAATTTTATGCAGCCTCTACAACTTGTACCGGAGATGGCAAAAGTAGAATGCAACAAATGAAAGTCAATGGTTATGATGAAGGATTAGATTCAGCTAATCCACAAGTCAATGCTGTACGGTATGCCATTAGGTCTTCACTTGCATGCATAGTAGGCATTGAAAGCACATGAACTGTAATTACCATATTCATGATTAGGCCAGATGACATGCAGATACCACTGCTGAGTACAAGTGACATCAGACATGTACATACATGTACATCAGTCTGGTGATTATATCCGTGTGACAGACAGCTTAGGCAGGACCATTACACTGCAGCACATGGGCCTATGGCAATCTGCCATAATGTTTGGTGTAGATGGGAAATATCACTTCCAGTTGTGTGACTGCTGTCTAGTCCATCTATGATTTAGCTGTCAGTACATAAAGGTAGTATGTCAGCTGTTAGTGCATCAAGGTAGTATGTCAGGACACTGTAATACTATATTTGTTTCATCGCCTACGCTAGAGTATAAAATAAGTTTAAGAATAAGTGTTACATTTACATGACCATATGTATACTAACTAGCTATAACGTAGCTATAACATTTGTTTTACAATTATTTCAATATGTGTGTTTGCTGTATAATAACTTAAGTCATGTCTTTAACAAAATATAGATAACCACAATGACCTTTGACAGTTTTGCCATCATTTTTTATTAGCTTTATATATGATATTCTTGATAGCAATATTTTCCTTAATAATCATACTCACGAGAAGGAAAAAACACATTACATGACGTATTGTATACATGTAGAGGCTTGTAGCTTCTGTGACTGATATTTGTAGCCTTTGTGTCTGCCCGCAGGTTGTGATAGGACAACTGTACAGTACAGAAAAACTGGTGATAGAGAAGGACATGTAGAGCCAGCAGTGAGACAGCCCAGGGAGGATGTCTGCAGCCATGGAACACCCATGCCTCAGGACAACGCACATGTAGGACTGACGGTTGACGCAGATGGACATTTATTTCTTATTTTGTGGCGTTGACATCCACTGGTGGTGCCAAACCCACGGCATTATTCATGGCAGCTGCATCCAAATGCAGTATATATGGACTCTATACCCTCTATTGTCAGGATGGGGAGGGGTGCATGTATCCTATATGACATTTACACAGTTTAGACAATGTGTCATCAACTAGGGTCATTTTCATTTACAGTTTGAAGGGGTCCTCAATAAAAATGATTTGAGCTTCTCATGACTAGACAAACAAATAAACAAACAAACAAACAAATACCTTTCTGGGTATCTATCTACCTTATATATATTCAAACAGTTGAAATGTCAAACAGCATTCTAAAACAGCCTGCACTTTATTGCAATGCATGTATATTATTTGCTGGCCTCTCTCAGGAAAATCCATGTCCAGCGGCTTTTATTCGTTGTTGGACTGAATTTCTCTGCTCAGGACAGACTGAAGACACCCACTCCATCCCGCTTGACGGACAAAACTTTATAAGATTTTTGAGATGACAAAAAATCATGTAAAGTTGTGATTTGTCTGTTCATAAGTCGTAACTTTTCTTTGTAATGGACACCTTCAATTGTGTTTTGGTCTTCAATCAATATTATAAGGTTCTGTATTCAATACATATTCAGTAGGTCAGCTAAGTTCCACTTGAAATGTAATGCTCAAAATGCAGCAACAAATTTAGTCCTTTGCCTTTCTTTTTGGACAAACATATATACACTTGTAAGTCCTCCAGTATTGTTTTTAAGCTATTTTTGTATTAACTATCTGTATCTATTTCAAATAGATACATGTGTGTATTATACATGTATAGTTATGAATTAGCCCCTCCCCCATCTTATTATGTGGACAAGCCCTTTAATAGCCCTATGAGAAAGAAAGCCCTTCAAGATAAAGATGGCCCAGCTGCAGTGGGAAAACTCTTATCTTTTATATAAGATCTACTTCCACTGTTATTTTAAGCTATCTGTTTCTGTTTCAAACTGTATAAACATGTATCCTTTGTGGATGACCCCTCCTCTTCTTATCATACATGCACTATCCCTTTGCCCAATCACTGCATCTCAAAGGCAATGGTTGTACATACAGTTCATATTGTGTTATAAGATAATCATGTACATGTAAGAGACTGTTTCTGTCAGATATGTTGTCAGATATGTTCTATCAAAGACATAAGTAGTAAATATGATTATGGCCACAGTAAATGTTGATAGTTACAAGATAACTGTAATGATACAAGATGGTTGAGTTCTTGATTGCTAGCAGAAAATGATGTAATGGAGCAATGGAGACAGTCTACTGTACAAGAGTTAGGATTTGTATAAGTAGTAATGTTATTTTTAGAGTTTGTACTTTGGCACTTGTCACTGCAAGCTTGAAGGATGTATTAAGATGTTAAATCTCTTAAAGGGAATGATTGCTAAGAACAATAGAGAAGATGAAGACTATGAATCTGGACTGACAAAAAAAAGACACTTTTGAAAAGTAGGAATTAGCTCCAATTGGCAGTTTGGGTCTTATCCTTAAGGTGGTATCTCACTGCAATCGGGGCACCGGTGCAGCACTGCAGGGTTCGTTGACTGTGGTACGGTTTTGTTATTTTTTATAAATAAGACATTGCGTAATGTGTAAAAGTATGACCAGACAACAAAATGTATGAAAATTTGTCTCCAAAATTCATTGAGTCATCTATGAACCTCGTAGGGCTGCACCAGTGCCCCAAGTGCAGTGATACAAGAGATGTCTAAATTACAAGTACAAACTTCACTCTGTAAAAAAGTAGGCAACAAATGGGTATGAAGATGTGTCACCTTTAGAAAATAGTACAATGTACATGTATAAAATCATTACACATTAAAAATCGTGATTAAAAAGTACAATCACCATCTAAGTAGTCATTCACTGGTGAGCTCTACATCTAATAGATAAGTTGTTACTTTCTTTAAGAAGTCTTAAGAAAAAGAATCCAGTTTTCCGGATAGACGGTAATGTCTTGTAGCACTTAGCAATGGTTTTGTACCATGAGAGAAAAGTTGGTCTCGGTTTGCCTGACCACAACAAGTTTGTGAAAGGTCGGGACCACTCCATACAAAGACTTACTAGTTACTGCATCATTTCTATTCCACCTGAAGACTATAGAAAAGTGGACAGCACAGATCAAAGTAGACTCACGAACGGCTGGCGCCAGTCTTATTGGCCCAGCCGGGATGTGCTGACCTAAACTATCACCTCACTTCCACACGGTACCCTCTGAATAGTCACCTTTTGCTTGCTTTGGGACACCTTTCTTGTCGGTTCACTTTGTGTCACCAAGGGCATTCGTACTTAGCTCCTTAGCCCACGCATCCATTCTTAGCGTTATTGTGTGTAGTAGGAAGATTAAATCCACTCTCCGTATGCTGTTTGAAGTAGGAAGTGAAAATTCTGTTCACATATAGCTAGGATATGCGTTCAAACGGCTGACTGCACCATCCGGCCATGACAGGTCACACAGATACCCGTCCTTGGTGCTGATCGACTCTCCGATGTCTTCCTGTAAGTCCCTGCTTTTCTTTTATGGCGCCAAAGGGTTACCCATGGCACACAAAAGACACGGCCACCGGATTCAGTACACGTTTCCATTCCATAGTTGAGACTAGAGAAAATCTTACGGGAAAAAGTTAAGACACTAAGTCGTTATTTCAACCGCCTTGCCTGTAAAGCTGCTTGTGGTGTCAGAAGGGTATCGGTGTATTACAGTGCGGCAAGGTGCGGGTTAGTATTCACGGCAACAAGTCTCAATTCCAGGGGCATACCTTATGCAGTACCCTCTGCTTAGTAGGCACACTATAAAAGAAACGCATTCGACTTTGTAGGTTGCACGCCTATTAAATATATATACAGAAAAAGGTCCTCTGCACAGTTTTGAAAAAAAATGAAATTCTTCTCATCTTCCCAAATCACACTTCCTTTGGCCAGGCACGCAGAATGACAGAACTTGGTAACAGGCATATTTTCGTGAGCTACAGAGCTTATTTCGTTTCTAACCTTTTAACTCAGTCGTTTAAAATCACAAACCCCATGCACTGCCTAAAAGCTGTCGTTAGAAGCAATTTCCGCTCTAAAGGCCGCGTCTCGGAGAGTTAACTCAATTTATCTTGTCTTTGATGTAGTTTCCGCTGGGTGCACGCGAGCCGATGCACTTGGACAAGCTCGACAGGGGAGGAATGAAATATAATAGGAGGATTTCATTTTACTTCTACGCATGGTTTTGCAGCTGAAATCAATAGATACCACCAGACGCATATTGATATCTACTGTTATCAAGAACTTTCTTTGATTTCTTTTACAACAATTAGTATTTGCTGTGCATTGGTATTGCTTTCATGAAAATACCGAATGGATGATACGTACACTCTTAAATGGAAGTGTGGACAATTTGCTAGTACAAGGGAGTATTTGGGGCTAGCTCTCATGGCACTGTACGTCTCAGGTAGTTGTCATTCACAGTGTTCGTCATAGTCATTTGGTGTAAAGAGAAAGCTATTAAACTTCACTTTCACCCACTGAGAGGTGTCAACCTCTGCTAATCAAAAACGGCTGGTGCATTCAAATCACAACCGGTTATTCCTAATCCTTGTAAGTCGGGAGATTTGTGATTCCAAGAGTGGCGGGTGCGTAGTATCCACCAGACTGACTATACTGGCTATTAATTAAAGGGAGACAAATTTACCAGGGCAGTTGTGCTACCAGAGGAGGTGACCGGCCGCGTAGGGGAAACATGAACCTAAGCGTAGACTGACTGTTCTGGCCAATTTCACGATTTTTTTTGCCGATTTCGACGATCCCCGCACCCCTGCAGGAAGGTTTGGTGGAGGCTAGCAGATGCCGGACTAACAAGCGCCTCTTGCTTTAGTGCCACTGGGGAGTGGTCCGGCCTGCAGTTAGGCTTCTCAAGGGCGTACTAAGGTCAATGGGTAATCTTGCCCGGTCGACAATTGAGGATGGGCCATTAGCACGCCATCCCGCAGTTCGGCAGTACTTTTGCCTTTCGAGCACTTTTCCTCTCTTCTGATTCAGGTCGTCTCCAAGATCATCGGTAACTTGTTACTACAATTATACTGCAGTGCTTGAAAGACCCACTTACACACCTGCACGTGCATCCACGTTTTGCTTGGCGCAACATAATTTTAAACCCAGCTCAGTGTACAACTTAAGAACACCGCCTTTCCCCCTCCTACGTGCATAACCTTTTGTATCTATTTCTTGATAAGATAAAAAAATAAGTAATTTTTTTTGTTACATGTAATTGGAAGACGTAACTGATTTGAAGAAAGTAATAACTTGGAATTAAGTGTGGCAGCCTAAAATGTTGATGGCACAACCTGGCTTTTGACTCAGGTTGCCACCTGGGCTACCTTGCTGAAAAAAATTCGATCACTGTAACTGTAATATGTTACTTCTTGATCTTTATTTTGTCCTGTGACTTATTCATAAGCAATCGCAAATCAATCTGAAAGCATCGCTCTTCGGGGTAACGTTCATTGAACTTTGCGGTCTGACTTTATCGGCCGAGATTCCAAAATCCATATGAGTTACCTCGCATCGCATTTGGACGGCATCGGCTTTGTCCCATTTCGACGTCAAATACTTGACTGGATTTTTTTCTTCATAAAAGCACCCTGGACTGCCATTCAGGTTCAAAGGGGAAGTGCTGGAAATCTCAAATACAAGTACAAACTACTTGCGTTTGTGGAATTGATGAGAACTTGGTAGAAGTGTGTTTTACACTGTACAACACTTTATTTATTCATCATTTGGTTTTCGGCCCCATGTATTGTGGTATAAGTACAGTAAGTAGCCATGCTGGTTAGGATATATGTGTCATATATAGCTAGGATATACACCCATAACCATGGTAACGGTATCCCTATGAGTGTGCTACAGTGATGGCTTTCCTAACACGTACAGTTCACTGCAGTGCAGATGTGGGTCACATTGTGGGTACGTCCAAAGTTCAAACCGATGATATGCCTTACCACTTGCCACAAATGGCGCGAGTGATCTAGATTCCAGGATAAGGGAAGTACCGATACGGAACCGTGGCTATCCATCACTCCTTCAACAAAGGCCATGGTCTGCGTCGTTTACATCAGACCAATCATCAATTATCAGGACGTAACGGAGACCCCATAGACCTATTTGGTGAGAGGTAACTAACTTTAAAAGCCTGAGGCATTTACAAAGATTACACTAACATTAACCCAATACACCACAGCGTCCAGTGACGAAGCTAGCTATTCGTATTTGTTCAAAGTTACAGCGCGTTCATATTTCGTACTTTAACTTCCATTCTCCTCCCTGGAATTTTCTCATTCTTTTCACCTCTTTATGGAGTTCTTTTTCTTTTCTTTTCTTTCCTTTTCCCGAAGCCCCCTGTCCATCTATCGTGAATAGTCCGTGTCCTTGTCACGTTTTCCTCAGGACAGTAGTGGGGAGGGGGGCGAGACACACTTGTGTCCTTTGAATCCTCCCAAAAATGGAATCGCGGAGTAAATTTAGAAACTTGCTCACAACAACACCTTTAGTAGAAGTGTTGTTATACCAGCCTGATCCTCCTAACACACAAAACTTATTGACCCCTATGACCTTGAGGCTCTAATTCCTTTTTCACAGTTGGAGGTGGCGGGTTTTCAGCTCTCAACAAAACTGCTTCTTAGCGTGATCGTCACAACAGTTAAACTCGGTAATATTTAATGACCAGTACGAGCGTATGAAAGGTTTTCTTTTCAACCAGGATCGGTTAACCACTTACCCTCTGGCGATAGAAGAAGAACAGAAGTGTTGCTTGTATACACTGAAAACCAATTCAGCTTAGTGACAGATGACATTTATATGTATACATAGGTACATCTTATATAACGCATGGACGAGCGTTCATTGGGCAGCGTTGGCGCGATATTAATGTACTAATGGTGTGTGATGATGACAAGATCATTTATCATCAGCGTTGATACACCATTGTTCCCAAGACGCTCTCTGTTTATATATCTCAGGATCGGAATGGCACGTCAAGTACGGACGTCACCCTACTCTTTCCTTGAGGAGAACTAATCAATTCTCGAGAAGGAGCGGAGAAGGAAAGCAAGGAAATATTGCCTCTTTAGAAATTAGTCTCTGACTAGGCCAATTTCATCTTGATGTTCTACCTTCTTTCCGTACTTTATGGTGTCTATTTGGTGATTAAAAATAATCCTAACAGATGAGAAGAAGTCACACCCTACTGTTCCTAAATCCCCACTGTAGGTTTGCACGCCGTCTCTCTGAACCAGCCGTATCTACGGAAATAATTACTATCTACCGTAGAGAAATGGTGAAACGCCCCCAAACCGGCATTAGATTTAGCTGCTGACGTCGGTCTTCTTCCCTGTGCGCAACCATGTCTACGTAATTAATGACTACCTACAGTTGCTAACGATAAAAATCAGGTTGTCTGATAGCACACGTCTCCTCACTGACGCTCCCAAACCGGTGGTTAGCTTTGCTGCTGACGTCGGTTGAGTCGATTTCTTCATTATGCAGCGGTCACGATCCATTGCTGGATGTAATGAACTTGGCACGGGCTCCCGCTGCCATGGCAACAGATGGAGCCGGTGCGGAAGGCGGCATCGATCCCCATCAAGCGGGTGATGTCTATCGGGCGGGCGGCGTAGACGGGCGGCGGTACCGCCAGTTAGTACCCAGAAGATATATGCTGAGTAATGCACCTGCCAGTGTAAACTCATAGGGAGAATGGGGTGGACTCGCACCTAGCATCTTGCCATGGTATAGCCTGACTAAAATCGCGCTCCTAGTCCCTACAGTTGCCGCCCTAGGGAGTCATTAACCCCAGGCAGCGAGAGATTGTGTAAACACGTGAATCTGTGTGATTGCAAAGGATCTACAAAAAATGCAAAATAAAATCATCTTTAAGAATAGACATATATAACTTTATTGCACAACAATTGTACGAGGTACAAAGTATGGCATCTACATAACTACAGTGCTATAACTTAACTTAGGGCTTATCTAACTAATACAGGAGTTGTAGTATGGGATAAGTTTCTTACAATCATTGGAGGCTTTTACAATCATTTGGGGAATTTCTAATGTCAAATCCTTCTTTGATATATTTTCCTATATCTGCCATGCAGGGATTGTCACATGTCATTATGTATCTGAATTTGCACTTCAGGTCCATTTGGATAAATCCTTGTGTACAAAATGACAGCCTTCTGTATAGAGAATTGCGTATATCGGAATATTTGGGACATACAACCATAAAGTGATATTCGTCTTCGATTAGCTCTGGACAGAATGGACAAACCCTCTGGTCAATAGGGATTTTTTGGAATCTTCCGGTTTCTATATTTAATTTGTGACAGCCAATTCTGAGTTGTGTGATTGCCCTACGAACGTCAAGGCTCTTTATGGTTGAAATGTAATTTTCTTGCTTGTAATGCTTGTTCAATGTAGAAAGAGATGAGAGTTTGGAATTGTTTCGAATAGAGGAATGCCAATTTTGCACGTATATATCTTGTAAACGTTGTCGTAACTGAGTGGTGATTGTGTCTATGTGGTATGACCTCGGGTTCAGCCATATGTGTCCAAAGCCTTGGTAGTTGAGGATATTTTTTACGTGGACAATCCAATCATGTTCTCCGAATGAAACAGTATTGTATGCCTCACGAAGAAGGGCATCTTCGGGCAGATTAACTAAACGATGCCAATATTTCACAAGTTGCATTTCTGCATCAATCCTAGCTGGGAAAGTTCCCAATTCTCCCCTGACACCATCGTTTGAGGCTTTGGCATGAATGCCTAACAGAAATTTTTGGAAGCGCATGTCAATGATGTCAAATTCTGGAATTTGTTGATTTGAGTCTAGGTTTATAATTTGGAAACCGTTATCTCGTAAAATATGGCTATTGGCATGACGCAATAGTATTTCTTTATCTGTATTTCTTTCCAAACATACAACATAAGTAGTATTCAAAGCAGAAGAGGTGGTTTTTCGAATGGTAGCTGGAAAGTTATCTTGAATATTAAGTTTTTTAAGTAAAGTAGAAAAAACCTTTGAGGAAGGTTCGCAGATGTTATTGGTATGTGATACAATGATTCTTATACTTTTAGAAAAACGGTCAAAGCAAGTGATTTCTGAACAGTACATAAAGATGGGTTTTACAAATTTGTCAAATAGATTTTTTCCGAGATTGATTGAAATGTCCTTGTTAGAGAGTAAAAGAGCCTTGAGTTTGAAAAGTGCTCTCATTGCTTTGGTTTTCAAATATTTCCTGGCGGTTTTGAATTTTCCGGAGAATGTGAAAGGAATGCCGAGGTATGTATAGCTGTCATATGAAAAGGTATTGTGTTTTTTTTTAAGTACACAGCAGTTGTGTTTTGTCATTTCAAGGTGTATCGCATCTTTGTGTGGACTAAAACATGTGTATGACATTTAGTAAGTCACACATAATTAGCGCACACAGTCATGCATTGAAATTAAGTTCGGTGTATATCACACTCGTGCCTTCTTTCCTTTGGACTACTAAAATTTGTCTTCCTCCCCTGTTTGCATAATAGTTAGGATAAACCTAGACAGACAGGAGGCCCTGTCACAAAGGGATGTCTCTTCACATAGAATGAAACCTTAATCACACCTCGGCACCTGTTGGTGTACACTTTGTAAGGAAAGTGCTTAGTTAAGCAGAATGAGTGACTTATTTAGGTTAGGGGTGTGTGCAGATCCGTCCCACTAACTCGAGCGTAGCGCTCGTCTGGCGAATCCAGACAGGTGAAACGTGTCGTCATGTAACATTCATCGATCATCACTATATATATATAGTTGACACATTGTCTTCCTTTGATCACGTAACGTTCACGTGATCTTCAATAGGCCTACTATGGTCTACAAGCATGTCGTGTCTATGTAGAGCCTAGTCAGTTCGTTTTTGTTTGTTTTATGTTGTTGTATGTAAATCCATGCCTACATGTACCGATGTCATGTGCAGTTAAGAATAAAGGGGACAACTATACTTTTATCCGTCTGTTAAACCCTTCATTATCTATAGAGATCCTCCATTGCTAAAGATATAAATGGAGACAACTTTGATTGTTGTCTTTGCACCAGTTACTCTTGTCATCAATAAAACAAAAGTAGACAAGTTTGGGTTTCACTGTCTGATCAATGTACGGTGTGACGAACGTCAAGACACCGGCCCAGTGTGTATGTACAGTCGGCAGGGCCGCTGGCGGAGTTAGGTGACGAGCATTGACCGTGGGTGGGACACAGACGTACACATTTACAGTTATAGGGGTCGACGTGCTGTGACACAAACGCTACGCACAGGCCCCTTGTGTATGTTTGCTCGGCTGGCGGAGTTAGGTGACGATCAGTGGGTGGAACAGAGGGGTATGGGAACAATTGTTGTAGGGGTCAATGTCCTACTGCCGCCAGCGAGCTGTGCAAACTGCCACGCCCCCATAGACAAACTGTGTCGAGACCACCTTGACCTTAGAATACTTCTTTTCGCAACATTTTTTTTACTGCCACTTTTGAATCACATATTTTGTAACTCCGTTTCTCTTTTATTGGAACCACAAATCAAAGATGCCCAGGATATTTCATATATTATAAGGGGGTGCAAAAAATCCTTTGTAATGCAGCATCCCAAGTTGACATTGATAAATAATGTCTCTTTTATTGTTTACCCGGGACCCCTTGTTTTGACTGCAGCCTTGCCCCACTTAGAAGTGCACGTCACGTACGCACTCCTGCCCACCTGGCGCCTGTGTGGGCCAGACAGGTGTATCCACACAACACGGATGACAGACATACGTGCTTATCCCCAGTAATATAGTCGCTCATTCTTGCCAAATAGATTTCCATCAAATCATAAACCGACATCCGGGTCTATGACAGTTGATATTTCTATTTCTATTTTACAACCTAGAAGCAGTTTATTTATATCTACAGACCTACAGGGGTGCTTATTTATACCTACAGACGTCAACAGTGTAATCACAATATATATTTCTATAGATCGCTGGTGTTGGTGGAAACAATGGTCCAGCAGCTTTTGTTTGTTTTACAAGAGCTGTGCAGTCCATTAGTGAGATTACTAGTGCCCTGTCCCTTCGACGTCAACGGATATTTGCTTCTGCCAGCCCTCAAGTACAATATACACAGTACAAAGAGCATCCACTTACATTCAATCGTGTTGTGCGAGTATGAATAGACTTATCTTCGCGACATCTTGTTTTCTACTGGGACAACGAAGAGCCTCCGACCATGAGTGAACTTGAAAGGAAAGGTTTTGAAAAGGAGTGAAAATATTGAACACTTTTAATATTTTTATACATCTGAATTTTCTTTGCCTGTATTTAGCAACACGTACACGTAGTCGTATATAACTTTGTTTGCACCTGTAATAGTTGGCTACGTGCGTCTTTTAATCCAGACGAAAGTGCACAGTTGGGGACTAACAGGGGCGATAAACCCAGTTACCACCGTAAGTAGTCAATTCAACACGGCTACTCAAATAACGAACTCTGAAGTTCACCCGCCAAACCTGTTTAAGTTTAATGATTTACGTGCGGTAAACCGCTCCATTGGTCTGATTCCCCCATATCAGGTTCCCGCTCCAACAATGTGGCATTGACGACAGGACGCGCTACGCGAGACCACCAACATTATGGTCTTTGTTTTTGGAGAAATTTGATGTGGCTCGCGGTCATTGTTGCTTTAATGTGGTTAACCTTACAAAAGAATGAGTTCGTCAAAAGGACAGCAGCGTAAGTCAGGTGTACAATACGTACAGTCTCTGACATTTTTTTACTGATCGTTAAAAAGCAATAGCATTTCTTTCATGATCGTTAGATATACTCTATGTACAAATATGCTCGCTTTGGGCTAGCTTGTTTTCGTCAAACGGCTCTTTAAAACATCCAAGTTTAAACGTTGCTGAGAAAGTTGCAGGTAGCCGGGGTCTGCGGTCTCAGCAGCGTGATACGATCTGTGGACTAGACCCTTAGGTAAATATATGTGTCTCCTGAAGGTCAATGCCCGGTCAACGTACCGGTACCGCCGGATAGCGTTCCACATTCGGGGGGCTGAAGAGAGGCGCGGCGTTTGTACTACTTATCGGATAACCGTTCTAGCTGTGAATCGATATTCCGTGGTAACGTTACACATTTCTATTGTGCGGAATACATCAATCGTTGGCCTACATGTACGCACCGTAGGTCTTTATCACATATATTAGCTATAGGACTGTTGTTATATCTACAGTAGTGTAACGTCCCGGGACACCCCCAGTAAGAGTGGAATGACTCAAAAGAACAGTCCAGTCCGGGATAGAGAACCACATGACATTGTTCAAATATGTATAGGTGTTTGACTTCAGACGTTGACTATACAAACATCATCGTCTCTGTGTTACAAAATATGAACCTAAATATTTCGAGCACATAACACATTTCTTCTAGCATTGTAACATATACACATAAATTCATGCATGATATGATTATGAGCATTATGATGAATCAGGGATATTTAGAAGAATGATATTGATATTGCATTATAAATCTTGAATGACGTATCAGACTATTCAAACAGAACAATGCGGTCTGTGGAAAAACTTCCTAGGTCAGCGATAAGTTAACGTACTACAAGGCAGCCTCCTTCGCAGACTTCCGAACAGAAAAGGAGTCATTCCCAGGGCGGTGTACTCCTTCTCCGGCACAGAAAATCTTAGCCCATGCGTTTCTAAACTTTAAGCTTCTTCAAGTTAAATAATATTTATTTCAAATGACAACTGCATTTGCAAATCGAGAACCAGCGCTGCACCCCCAAACACAAACACACCACACACACACACACACACACACACACACACACACACACACACACACAAACACACACACACACACACACACACACACACACAAACACACACACACAAACACGCAATAAAATCTAAAAGTAACGCTCCGGAAGTCTGCGAAGGAGGTTATACAGATAGGACAAGTATCCATCACATTTTTACCACCCAGTGAGCCAGGTACTGGTAACTAGATAATAGTTGTGTAATAGATGGGTTATACTTATAGATGGCGGGTGTTGTCCTTGAGCCTTAGGCCCTATCAAAGCCATTTGCTTCCAGCGCTTCGCGTGTTCCCCGTGAAAGTGTAATTTATGGCTCACGAGGACGAAAACCAGGTCAGACAACACGTGATACAGCTTCCATTCTGCTGTCCTCCGCCGACCCCGGATAGGTCATTCACCCCGTGTAGTGGACGTCCCTGTTTCGGGGTTTATTAGCTGTTCATCCGGGAAAGTATTCTTCCATGATGATAAAAGGGTGCACTTTTTATCAAGGGACTGGGCGCTTTAAAACTAACTGGTAGGAACTGGGCGGAAAATGCGTTTTTAACTTTTAGCTTCTTACTGTTAAAGAATATCTATTTCAAATGAAAACTACAGTTGAAAATACAAAGTATGTTTGTTAATTGTCCCATGGATCCCTTTAAAAACATTTATTTGTCCTATTACCACAGTTATCAAAGGTACTAGTAGTCATTTAATAAAGTTGTTGAGAATGCATCTTTACAACATTACTTTCCGTCACATCTGTGACACTCGGGCTGCTATGTCTCTACAGTGGAAGGATATATTGTACCTAGCCGTTATCAGGACGGTTATCTGCTGTGTATGCGTTTTTTCGTAGGCAGTTAACAAATCAACCTGGCGTATCACTGCGCAAGCCATTCAAGTCACGGAGATAGGGGTTACTCGCGGTCAAATCGGTAGTAACAGAATGTAGTGCAGATCCTTACCGAATTCCAGGGGCATAGTTTACTGACAGGTGAATTGTGAAGGTGGGGGCAAATCGATGTGGTCAAATTGTTTTTCTTATATGAGGACTTGAGCTCAATCTTATCGATTCTCTGCATGTGGAAGTTTTCTTTCAAACCGACAATTTTAAGTATTAATTTTTTTGACCAATATTGCATTTTGTCAATTTACATGGTATGAATAAGTATATAAAAGTTCGACTTCTTGGCTCATCAATTTTTATGTATGAAATTGACCGGTGATATACAATATCACCGTTTGGTTAATCAAATATATGGCAACAGTATCAAAGTTGCAACTGCAATCTATAAGAAATAGCATGTGGCAAGCACAGCATATGATGGATGACTACATATAGGAAATGAGGACAGAAGGTATGTGCCATACAGCGTACGAAACAAATTTCAAAATATGGACACATTCAAACAACTCGTTATTTTTTTTTTTTTCAGAAAATTCAGTAAGGCATGTTAGAATCTATAACTTTATCATGTTGTATGTTACAGGCAATTCGTCACACAGTTAACGCGGTCATTGAACCGGCACACGTCGAAACACGGCTTTTAGCCTAAAGTTAACTCTGTACAATCAAACCTATATGCACAACCTTGGTTTGGTGACAGGCAAATATTAGCCTAGCCTTCAAGCGCAGCATGCAACTCACCCGACAGCCGTCTTAGCCTCGACCTAAATCTGAAATGTACCATTTTAAAGGACAGACCAGAGAACAATTGACTGTCTTTCATTGATATTTTTGTTATGTCAGGGTCACGGTATGATTACACAACTACATTTATATAACCAGCGCCATTACATAAATCATAAAATCATAAATCAGATAAGTGGTTATGTAATGAAACGTTGATATATGTTCTCCCTTAATAACTCCATGTTAACAGACAGAGTGTGTTGGAAGGTGAAACAGATCTCATTACATACATAACAGACAAAGGTCCTGTATCATGTCAAGAGACAGGGATGTCTTCTTTCTTTAATGACAATGAATGAAATGGGGGTGCGGGTACCAGAGAGCAGTAGGGGAGAGGTGGGAATGTGAGCTGAGAGAGAAATGGAATGCATTAAGAAACCACGGCTGAAGAAGAACGTTAAACATTGACAGATCAAGCAGCGGGAAATGGTCAGGTTAACAGCTCATAGTCTCACGAAACGAGCAAGCAGAATAAATAATGTTGTTGTATAGAAATACGTGGCCGCAACAGGTGGTAAGGGCAATAGATTTCGCACAACCGGGCCCTGTCCATAAAGTTTTATTTACTACATGCATTTATGGCAGGAATGAAAGAACAAAACAGAAATATAACACCAGCTGTGCCTTACCCGTGTCTAATCCATCTCCTTGCTAAAACCAGCATAACTATGGGGTGTTAATGGCATGCTTGTGAAGTATATGTCCGGGGGGCGTACTTGAGCTTGCTCTGTGACTGTGCCTGGTAACAAGGTCGGTTAAAGACCGAAATAGCCATAGCGATGCCATGGAATGATTTATGTGTGTCTCAGATACGCCATGTATGGGCAGAAGTAAGGACGTTGACTTTGCCTCGGTATAAACAACAGTCTGTTTTGTCAAGGTCGAGGAGTGACTTTAGTCTACCAGACTCCTTGTGTACGTAAATGGCTCATAATTGCTGGAAATACCCTGAATAGTTGGGCCTGGCTCACATCATAGTCCTACCAATTTAAAGTTGAACTTGACCTTTACATAAATGTTGGCATTCTCAATTTACAACCTTGTGGATTGAGTATCTTACATAATACGTCTATCAATCTTAACGGCTACTCCGTTCAAAATTGTCGGTTATCGGGAATAATAATCAGGAATGAAATATAAGGCCAATACTGAGCAAGATTGAACGAGAACCCCCACATGCTTCACTTGTTTTGAAATTGATCCTTTGCATGTTTTGAAATTGAATAGTAACCAGGCATCCAGAGTACATGTATATAAAAATACAGAAAATAAGATAAAGCGACTCGTCGAGAGTGAAGATATCACCCATACATAGCTAGTAAGCCGTTATCATGCTTCTTATTTGATTAGGTCCTGTCTGATCTTCTTCTGATGAGATCAAATGTGACGCAACCCATGGTTTTATCCATCGGCAAATTTCCATATATGGCAATTCAAACTTCATCCTTCCTTCATCGTGACATTGACCTGTCCTGTCCAGGGCAATAAATAGAAGTGGGAAAATCCGCTCCTGTCAATCAGTCTTCAGGGCTGTGATTGACAGAGGTTCAAGGATGTGATTGACTAGTCTCCTAGACAACCTTATCCAACTTTGAAACTAGCCAACCAGCGCCTCCCTCATAAAATAAAATCCAGCCCTGCTCGATGTCTGCGAAGGAGGCACTGATTGACAGAAGTTCAAGGTTGTGTTGTATCTATGTTACTGTTGAAACAATTCAAAACAAGGTCCAAACTGACAGAAACATTACCACTTGGACAGCTCGATGCAGAAACATTTCTCTTGCCAGGCGACGGCCCGGCCTTGATCAGAGGACGTCCTTGTGAACTGGTCCGGGCTGACTCTCGGTTACGAGGTTAATACTTTGGTGCCACAAAGGGAACAGATATGGATGGACTAGATAGTCCGTGATAAGTTCTGCAATCCTGGCATTTTAAAGAGGTTACCATGTCTTGTGCCTACATTGCTGCGCATGTATTATCCTACTCTCCAAGCAGAGGTTGAGTCGCGTAGATATAGTACTGTAGTAGTCGGAAAAATTACACCGGCGCTTCACTTAACTTATGCCTAGGTCACATTTCCAAACCGGGGCCGGACCGGGCTGTTTTAGGAAATGAATTTTTTTCCCCTGAAATAAACACAGGTCATGCCCACAGAAGAAGAAGGTCATGCCCACAACTCTCCTTTTTACGTTTTGTGTATTTTGTACACTATATTTGTCGGTCCCGAAAGCTTTGGTTTGGAAATGTGACCTAAGCATTAGCGGGCTCATCTTGGCAAGGGTTAGCCATTCAAGCGGCACGTTCCGGGAATTAGTGACGTCGCCCTCACCCTGGGGACTCACCTTGGCGAGTACAGTCGCCATAACGTACGGGAACTTCTGCACGTAAGGCGTCTAAAAATGCGTCTAAATGGAGGCGACGCCAAGTGGTGGTATTTTAGGAGCGCCTTGGATTGAAAGATAAACACCCACAGGAAAACACCACATTCCACTGTGATGTATATACACAACTGGACATAAATTTCCGTGGCAATACCGAAGTACTGTCACGCATAAATATAACTGAACTATCTAGTCCATACCTGTTCCCTTTGTGGTACCAAAGTATTGACTTACATGTTTATCCCGTGCTGTGGAGGCTGAGACAATACAGGTGTTGTTATGCTTCTATTTATAACCAGCTACAGTTCACATGAACCCGGCCATCCCAGCCAGTTGAACCTATCCGTGTTCAAGTTTTGCCTAAGTGGTTGATAACCTGGGAGACATGGAAAAATTGGTAAAAGACTGTTATAATAAGTCTGTATAATCACGATAAAGAGAGAAAAAAGAAATGTTAACGTATAAGTATAAGCATGTGTCAAATACAAACATCCTACGTATGATCTACGTATGAGATCCCTGTGGATATCGTAAAATCTGTGATAATTTTTCATGGCAGTTCGAAATCCACAACTGGAGAAAATTCGGAGATTAAGGTGTTGTTGACCTGAATGTCTAACCTTCATAACAGAACCTGTGTTAAAGAATCAAGACAAGCAACAGATGCTACACACATACTTCAACCATTCACATTTCAGTAACGGGAAACAGTAACTAGCATTACGTTGAACTTCTGCATTTCATTCCTTATGTGGATTCTACCCAGGGACAGGCATGTTTGTTAGTTTGTTTGTCCTTTTGTTCTTGTTCGTTTGTTTGTTTGTTGATCACTGTGAAACAACAATCTGAAAAAAACACATTTAGATAAAACTTAGATATATTGCGAATCAAGATTTGGAAGGGGGAGTGGGAAGGGGACGACACAAAACTATGGTAAAGAACAAATCTTATAAATATGTTCCGTACATTCAAAGCCTGTCGTCACACAATCAGTGATTAGGGAAGTCAAGCAGCGATGCACTTGTTCATATTCGCATCATTTGTGTCATAGCTGAGTCTAATTATCTACCAGGGAAAATGGAGTCATGAAAAATTCATTGTGTCCCCACGTGATGATCTATCCTGTTGCCAACATACCGGACAGAAGGGACATGTCATTGGGGACATTCAACAAGATGAACTACAGGAATATTATATCTACTCTCCAAGCAGAGGTTAGGCTCCGACTGTTTTATAACTGTTTTTAGGCGTTTTGGGGCTTTTTGCGGGCTTTTTAGTTTGTACTGGTTTCTCGATGTCTCGCGGCCGCCTAAAGCGTATAAAACAGCCGGAGCCTAACCTCTGCTTGGGGAGTATATAATTTCATCACCTAAAGCTCTTATTATGCCACACAGTTCGAGTAATGACTGAAAACAACGGCACAGGATCGGTGGATGGTCAAAGGAATGATGGTAAAAGAATGGATGAATGTGAAAGAAGGAGTGAAAGAATAGGTGGATGGATGGATGGATGGATGGATGGATGGATGGATGGATGGATGGATGGATGGATGGATGGATGGATGGATGGATGGATGTCGATGGATATATGCTGCTATAGTATGTGCTACTATTACATGATTTCTAATAGCTCATTCCATGAAACTTTACTCCACCCATGTACACTACTCCAATTAGCCAGGCCTGTCACGTATAGTAGTGCCTAAATGATAAACCAGGCTTTTAAAGTGCCTCTTAACAAAACGTATTACTCAGGAGGCATGCGCCCACGGGACGCCACCGTCTCCTCCTGCTGATCAGAGTCAGAGTCAAGTACATTCTCCTCATGCACATTGGCGCTCGGCGACGTCAGTGCACCCAGGAAACATTTCACGAGCATGCTTTCATCCTTGAGTCTCTCATTGGGAACCACTCCAACTAATGTGTATGAACGTGTGCTTCACAGCTACTCCATGTTAAGAAGACTTTAGCCTGGCTGGCATCCTCACTGAGTAATGGTCGCTTTGCGTGGAAGCAATTGTTGCCTACCACGGATAAAACGGGGTTGGGCAGAATATATTCTGATTTGTCTTCCCAACATCTGCTTGGAGGTCACGTTTCAGCATAATTCCCTTCATACAGCCAGCAGTGGAAAATTCCCACCGCAGGTGTCACTGCATCACACAACACGCTGGTTTCAATACCCATTTCCATCAACCCCTGTAGTTCGGGACAATTAAATGTGAAAATCAATCCAGAAACACGATTAAAGCGATCGTTATCGTTTATATCTCTCGTCTGCAGACTAGACCGTCTGACGGCGGGTTTATTGCACTTGGAGATGGATGATCTTGTCACTAAGTAAACCGATTGAGCGTGAGTCATCAGGGAAAGGAGGCACCTCAGGTGATCTGAGAGAAAGGCTAAAGCCTACAGTTCAGCTCAATTTCAGAGTAGGAAGCGATCATGTTTGAGTGCCATCTCGGGGAAGGTGAAGACTTCATTCCCGTGTGCTGTACTGTAACGGGATATGAGATCCCAAAGCCCAGGGATTTTTTTCTTGTGTAGTCTGTAACGCTGCCAACATAACTGTATCACTTCTGTAAAAGGGTTAGTGTGAAGGTGGCGCAGAAGGCAACCAGTTCATCGCTCCCTGTACTGATCTCGATGTACGTCAAAGGCACGCTCAGGGCCGTTGATGAACATGGCCGTCATACCCCTACATATCGATTTCCCTTGGCAACTCATCAGGTCGTGTCTACCATTCAAAACGTAATGGAGGTGCACTATAGGTGGATTTTTGTGTGTGCCACTAGGAGCCAGCTTTGTGTGAATCTTTTTGAAAGTGGGTGATGAGGGTAGCCAGTGAAAAAAATTGTACAAAATGCGGCCGGGTGTAAACATTTTGTGCCATCAAGTGTTTTCTCCCTAAAACATTTGCCCAAGGCCCTCTTCGTACTACAACGGTTGATATCAATTACAGGTATTGGAATGGCGGTACTAAAATCAATGTCTGATAGAAATAATTTGTAGGCTTGTAGACGGTTGAAATTCCCCACTGTGGCCCATGCCTCCGGTATGTTGAGTAGCGTTCAAAGCCAATGTGCCGCACCGAAGCTGTGTCTGATAACCTGACGTAAGGCTGTGAACAGATGGCGGGCTTTGCGCGGTGGGAGGGGGGGGGGGCGACTTTAAATCATTGTCGCATTGTCGTTGACGTTTCCTGAATGCGCTCCAATTTTGTAACACCGCAAAAGATCAGAATACTTGATCCTAATGACCTTCTGTGGTGGTCGAACCAGATTCTTTGAGGCGACTCACCACAGACATGTAATTCTACTTTGCTGTCTGTGCAGATCATGATTCGCTGACTACCAACAATGTCTCGTCTGGCGCTGTGAGGGGTGAAGTCATGATGCCTTCGGGGGGACAGAATAAAACGGTTCGCTTGTTCTTGTGCATACCTGTTCAATTCGAGTCCATTTAGAATAGACTTCAAGTATATATGTGTGTGTGCGCGCGCGCGCGTTTTTGTGGTTTGTTTGTTTGTTTGTTGGTCGGTTGGTTGGTTGGTTGGTTTGTGTGTATGAACCCATGACGAAGTAGCTAGTGTTTGAATTCCATGATCTTGTCGGGAACCAGTTGATCACTTTGAGGAATGGTGAAGTCTCAACTGTAAATGTGAGCTTTTTGTGAATGTGAAGTTTTTCATACTTTTAACATTGGCGCCATTAATTGAGACTGATAACATTATTAGAGGGGAGTTTCAAGATGTGCACACATCATGATTCACAATGCTTTTTAATTTCATGACTGACCTTAACTTTGAGACAAAAAAAATTCCCTGACGTGACAGTGTGCAACCATGCACACATAAACACCTGGGACTTGCCCAGGTGGCCGTGACGTCGCCTGTCACACCACTCAAAATATACAATTTTACAGTTTGTCACGCACGGAAGTCACGCAACCAGGGATAAACATGAAAGATCTAGATTTAGAGCTTAGAACTTAGAATCGCAAAAACACCCTGAAGGTCAACATTATACCACGCACGACCAACGGAATGTCTCAGAGTGAGAAGTCTGAAACCTGTCCAACGAAAATATCGCAGCGTTGGGACTGTCCAAGAATGATGTAACAGTCGTTATAAATATTTGAAAAATATGTCGATTATGCCTACTACTACATACGAACTTCTCCACTTCTAGCTGGGCTGGTATTTTATTTAATGTCATTTACGGTTCTCATGACCAAACTGAGATCTTTTGCAAGTCTTGTCACATGGTGGCCCTGTCCCTTTGCCCTCCTTTAATACAACCATGGCCTCGGCACCATTCTGTCGTATATAGAGTTATAGACCCATGATTTACTGCTGCAAGGTAGAAAGCATGGTCTATTCAGTATGGATGCTTTCAAAGACGCGTTTTACGATAGTGCCAATGATTACAAATGCTTAGTAACTATAACTTGATTTCAAGCCTGTAGTTTTGAGCGGGGAGGGGGGCGTGTGACAGAGTAAGCATTCTCCAGACAATATTACATCTAATTATATAACGGCCACTCTGTCCAAGGGGCATTGACCGCCACATACCATTGGATATCCGCCAAAAATGTATTTGTTCATTCATTGCTTGTGTGCCGTTAACCTAACAGTGGTCACCTCAACCAAGGAGGTTATTGCCTCAACGGACTGAATACAGCATTTTCATGACGTTACCATTACATAGAGTTAGCTATTTATCTCATTCTTTTAGCTCAAAAAAGTATTTCTCATGAAAAGCTTGATAATTACAAAATATGTGATAGTGATGAGTAAAACATTTGTCTCATTTTTTCGCCACCGAAGATTTTCAGTCTTCTTCTGGAGAATAAATGTGATAGCAACCCCTTTATCACATTTATTCTCCATAGAGAGACCTAAATTCTTCTTCTGGAGAATAAATGTGATAGCAACCCCTTTATCACATTTATTCTCCAGAAGAAGATTGTAGTAACACTTACCTGGTGAACTAATGTGATATAAATACCTAAATCCTTTATCACATCTTTTTCAGTTATCACGACATTTATTTTATATACTTTTCAGTGCTAAATAAATGTGATAAATAATCAGGTCTCATTACATGTATGTTCCCCAATTCCCCTTCAAGAATATGTGTAATCAAAATGATGTTTCCAGCACTTAACCAATGTAACTTTGTCTTCTAACAGAAGAAAATGTCCTCTGGAGAATTATATTGAGCAGTGTGCCAGAATGTGTGACATGTAGGACAGTTTTCTTTGAAAATCTACATTGGTTCAACATTTATCAACAGCACAGACACAAGCTTATTTTCGTGTCGCCACTGAACAATAAAAACACATCAAAGCAATACGCCATATAACTGCGCATGTGTTTCTGCTGTCCCCTATCGAGGTCATGACCTTGTGAACGATCCTCCCTTTATTTCAAGGGTCATAAGAACCTTAATGGAAATGAGGAAAATATCGGACGATTCCGATGCTAGCATTCAGCCAATGTGATGCTGAATAGCGAGCTGCTTTTGTTTTACCATAGTCAATTAAGTTGACATATCTGGCCGCCATGGGGAAACATTGACTGTGACCAGAGACCGTGACCTCTATCCGTCAAGTGCGGCTCTTATCCCGCCGTGTGTAGAGCACTATCGATCATACACACGACCTGGGGCTCAACTGGCGCGAGTCGTAAGACCAGTAGCAAGGGGGAGGGGACGTTGTGTCTGCATCACAATATGCTGTATGGCAACTTTAGCTTTAATTAGCTTTAACTTAATACCAGTAGCAAGGGGGAGGGGACGTTTGAGGGGCTGTGTGAAAAAAGGACATATAAAAAAAAGCAAATTTGCTATTTGGACCATCCGAACATGCCGACGACACGTGTTTCTAGAGTGCTATATATGTGAAGGCCCTCGTTAGATTATGCGCAATACCTTCCCAAATGGATAAGCGCATGTGAATCGTTATGAAACCATGCGTGGATTATCAGTAAGGGCGTGTGGTGTGATATCGGTAGTCACATGTGCTACACCCTGTGGTGTGTCAGGGACGACTATCCTATACCATGCACAAAGTAGGTCCAGGGACATTTTGTATGCAAGTATATCCCAAGACATAATGGTGTCTTTGAGCTGTGACGTTTCGAGTATCTTGCAGCAGTCTAGAATAAGGACAAGATAAGGACGACCTTTAGGACCACAACACGCCCCCCCCCCCCCCGGCAAGTCTTATCTACGCTATAAATCTGACCATGGATTTGCTGACATACCTCTTGCTACTTGCTTAAATGTTCACGCACACACACAAAATGGCGAAAACTCAAGTCTGACCAAGTCACTGTAACAGTTTAATTTCTTATGTAGCAGCACAATCGTAAGGACAGTCTACCGCAATATCGGATATAAATGATTTATCTTATAAGGCTGGTACTTATACTTGCTGTACATGGATAAGGGTGTTGTATAACAGTAAACACGAGTGGGTCGTGGAAGTCAACCTAAGTGCTGTACACGATAGAGGTTTTGTCTATTTGTCACAGTTCCACCGGTGGGCATGCACCTTAATATCAACATACATTGTATGTTGAATCTGTCTCAAATCAGTGCTATCTTCTGCACTTTCTATATAATATCTTTGATACAAACCTCTTCTTTTTTTTAAACAATCGTATAAACATCATCGTAAAAATAACACACAACATGGCAGCTTGTGTTTTACACATCTTTTAACATTCTGCAACATGACCTTCTGTTGGGTTAACCTGCCCCGTTTGGCAACCTAGCACGCCACGCCTTCTCTCCCCCAGAATTGCACAATAATCATCACTTTTCGGAATGGCCTCTATTTAGGGACGTTCTCACACCAAGGTACCTGAAACCACGCACGTGAACACCGCACAATGAGGTAGCCTGACTTGTGCACAGGTGAAATAACGTCTTTTTGCGCTCATCAACAATGGTTATTGATGCAAATGAGGACCCGTCGGGTTCACACGCCATTGCATACTATCTCGACAGTGTTTCCCGATGTTGCATCATCATCTGACCTTGTGTGTGCCCCTCCCCCAAAATACACGTCTATTCCTGCATCGTCCTTCAATATTGTCTCTCTCCAATACTTTTGACGGTGTCCACACCGACATATAATACACACCTCAGACATAGCTGCTGTCCTTTCAAAGGGACACTGCATTATTTATGTTATGTACACGTCCCTAATAAAGCATGTCCCAGTCATAAACTTAACCATGGCACCACTTTCCAGTTCATTTTAACCAAACAGTTTCCGCTTCTTTCGACGTACAGGTTTACGGCTTGATCCGACAATACTGACTTTTTCAGTTCTACGAAGACTATGCCACCTTTGCTCGGTCGTCATTCTTGACCATGAAGAGCCTGTTTCTTCGTCCTTTGACAAATGGCGTCTCCGACAGCGCGACTCCAGTGTGCGTGTCTAGCATAGTAACGATTGGGTGGACTTGCCCGCTGGTAACCCCGTCCTCCATTTTTAAAACGACATTGTTCTGCAGCTGGTTTCAAATGTCTGTTTACAACTAACCGCCGGCCGGGATAAAATATACAGACTACGGTCGGCCTCTAGTTTGTGCTCTTCCCCTATCGACGTTCGTAACAGTCGAAGAAAAACGTGAATCGTTTTAAACATCGAATCTGAACTGACAACAGAGGAATCTACGAGCATTTTTATGCAACAAAAGCACAACAATATTTCTGTGTTTTTTTTTTCAACAATGATTTTTAAATTGATTTCAAACAATAGCAGTACTCTTCACTGCCTCCATCTCCAAAGTGCCATAGTGCGAAAGCACAGTTCCGTATCCGGCCCATTACAAGCCACCTTCAATATTGTCACCATGCGGCCATTTTGAAACAGTCTGTACTTCATTTTCTCCTGCCTACAGTCATACCAAATATGACCGGTACCGATCTTGCAATAATGGCTCTTCCACAGGTTCCTTACAGTTGCATTCGAAGACATAGTTCTTCCCTTGATTGTTGTCCCAGAAGCTGTTCCCTGGGATCTCGTATCTGATAGCGAACTCAATCTTCGACCCCACGGGGAAGTCCCCCGGAGGAGAGGTTATCGTGAAGGAAAACTTATCGGTCGTGCCGTCGCACGATCCGTACACGTAAGATGCTTCTATCTCCTCACACGTCTTCCAACCGTCGAAACTGAAGCGGGCGTAAACCTTTTTGTGATAGTCTAAGTTCCGTACTCGTACTGAACACAACACGGTCATACCTGCGACAACGGCGGTTTCCAAACACAGGGCTTGCTCCCAGACTCGTCCAAGAAAGTCCGGGTCGTTTCCAAGAGGGCGGAAGCAAGACCCCAAGAACCGGTGGCCAGGGAAAGCGTCGTCGTACGACGGCGTCCGCGGTCTCGAAGTGTTCAGTGCTGAAAGCACCTTCTTGGGAATCACAGGCGGTTTGTCATAGTCCAGGATCAGCTTGACGTCCACTAGGTCCAGGCCAAGCGAATCAGCAAAGTGTACGCTCTTCTTCTGTCTTTCCCGAGAGTGCGACGATAGTAACTCGGGACTCCCCAAGGGAGTGTTCCCTTGTGACAGCGATCGTTGCACGGAGTCAAGTCTCAGGCCCGGGTTCTTGGTCTTCCAGCCTTTTTCGGGTATGCTGATCATGAGGGATCTCATGGAGCCTGGGTCAGCAAGGCTATGCCTGCCCAAGCGACGGGAGTCCTGCTTCGGTTCCCCGATGGACAGGTAGCTGAAGTTCCGCGGTAAACACAACGCCGGGTTTATTCCCTCGATCATCATAGGTTCCCCCTGGCGTTGCTGTTTTGATGTTGAGTGCGGAATATCAGCTCCAAACGGTTGCATGGACCTTCAGTGCGCCGTTGTTGTGTTGTCGGGTACATAAATCACAGGGGCCCGCCGGGTATGACTTGTGTTGACCGGTAAACCGGTACCGCCCCCGTGTTAGTCCCGTTCGCCTAGGCCGGTAGATGGTAAAGGCAAGCAGCACTGGCTCGAGTTGCGCCGTGAAGGTATTACCCAGAAAACCAGCTCGACCGCAGACAGTGTCTGCCAATCCGCTGGTCTGAAAGTGACGCAACCAAGCAACGGGGAGCAACCGTTAATCTCCGGACAGGAGGTTGGGATAGAATTGTTCGTCGACTGATGTCCCCACCAATTTTTCCTCCAGCTACATTTTTGTACTGTTCCTCAGCCAAAAGAATGTCACCTCACCGCTCTAGGGGCCTAGTTACGCGTATCTCTGGCCACTGAATTGGTATATCGCTAAAAAAACAGCATTACTGACTGGTCCCTATGTGATATTCAATACTGGCCTACGTGACGCCTCGCACGTACAGGGCAACTACGCCACCTAGCGTACTCGGGCATTGAACTTGTCCAAAGCACAGTGTATAAATCACTTCCGGGTTCTCAGGTTTTACCATGATCCACTTCAAGACACTGGATTTATTTCTGTCATAAATGTTTCGCATTCAATAAATTGATCATTTTCGCCGAATTAAATTTGAGTGTAAGTGCCCTGAGTCAGGGCAGTCCTGAGTGACAAAAATGAAATGATTACATAAGAGTGCGGTCACCCTGTTCTCTTGTTGCCATGGATACAACTTACAACTACGCCATTCAACTGTTCCTGGTAAACCCATGGTTTTCATCTTGGTTTGCTGTTGACGGTTTACTAAAGTGTTTATCTATCTTAGATAACAACTTCCTTCGCAGAAAATGTTGATAGATCTGGATAGCGCCCGTTTGTATGATTATGGGTGTAAATATAAGATAATATACGTTTATTTCAAATTCTTGCCCGAGGGCTAATTGCAAGTGACAAAAAATGACAGACAAATAATGGTAAACACTAAAACAGTTAAGTAAGCGACTAGATCTAGTCTGACTGAAAGATGTAACATATTGGGTTTGACTTCTTTTTCTGAGACAGTGGAAGACGAAAGATCCCACTTTTATACACACTTGTATACGTGGGGCTGTACCACGTACAACACGGACACCAGTCAAAAGTTGGGAAGAAATATGCCCAGTAAATTACGTAATAAACCGCGTGGTCGACTCACCCACAAATAAAGCAGGGAAATAATCGATACTACTTCTTTTAAAGCAACGTTGCGATCGTTTAAAATAGATGCATAGATAATTTACAAAGACACATTGGCAAATAAGACAATATTATTTCTATAAAACAACAGCTTCTGTTGTATCGTAGAAAAAACTCAAAAGCTCAGCAATCCACCCCTTTCTGGCCCTTGGGGTTCAACGTCGTTCGCCATGGGGTCACTGTCAAAATTGGGGCAAAATTGCTGTCGGAAGCATGTTTGAGGGGTGAAATTTTCAGGACATACTTACCTTACTTTGTACTACAAGGAAATCCATACAAAATGACAAATTAAATAGATGTCAAAAATAAAAATTTCAGCCTTTCACAATACGCCGAACTCCAGACAGCCTGCAGTA